>NC_041380.1:517352415-517409192 GCF_002162155.2 Triticum dicoccoides
GCATGCTATGCATCGTGACATCGATTTCTCGGTAGTGCCCAATATACCAGTATGCGCAGAGGCATGTTCACGTGACAGACCATGAAAGAGTACAATTGTGTTGACGATAAAATGTGTGTAGCCTAATGAAAAGCAATTAATTCAAAAAGGAGGTAGGAGTAACAACAAAAAAGAAATCATTTTTGTTGTATTGTCGTTTTCCATTAAACATTTAGAAGATGCTTGGTTGAGGAAAAGGGTAACGCAAAACGACAACGTAAGCATATCGTGCTGGTGTTGGCAATGGAACGTGGAAAACTGAAAGTTGTTTGTTTCCTGCATGTAACAATATGCAAATGCAGTCTCATTGCTGACCCCTAGAACATCAACTAAACATGGAAACTCGCAAGCACAATAATTACATTTCAAAAACAAAGGAGCATGCGATGGCAATTCTTTGTAGGTATAGGAATACCTAAAATCCCCAATTCCAGAACAATAAAAAAATTGAACGAAGATCAGGGAAAACAACACTTGGATGCTCACAATTTAGATCCGATCCTTCACGTCAACTATGCACTTTCATCGCCGTCTTGTTGGCTTACTCCACCCCAAGAGCCATCATCTCCTCGCGGGCCTTGCAGCCTCCTCGCCTCGTGTACTTAGGAGCCAAATCCACCCTCTTCTTGAAAACCAACTTGGGGTGAAGTTTTAAGTTCCCTTTATTTTCGCTACCAATAGATAAGGTTAAATTTAGGGAAAAGATTTCCTTCAACCGGCTGATTTTTCCAATGCACCCATCGCCTCCTACGGACGACGCATGTCCCAGTCATCCCACACACCGCTACCTTATCTTCTCCCCAAGGACTCTCATCGAGATCTCTTTTACCTTACATCTTCTCTGCTTCCCTAACCCATTCAACGTCCTCCATCATGCACGCCTAGGATGGAGAGCACCAAGCACGCCTAGGATGAAGAGCACCCGTGGAGGTAGATGCATGCAGCAGCTAGTGACTTTCAACACCAAGCGCTCATGGGGGGACATGTGAGCTAGCCGGCTGACGCGACCAGCGACAAGGTTTGGCAACGGTCGGGACTGGATGACCTTGCGGTTGGTGGCAGCGATGGCGGGGATGGGCGGCTCCGCTCCTTCCTGCGGGCGCACGCCAACAGCGGCACGATGGCGGGGACGGGTGGCTCCTCTCCCCCTCGTCGCCGTCCGGCAGGAGATCGTGGTGAACAACAATGGCAATCTTTTTGCAACAATCAATTTGTTGCAAGAAAGATTTCTTCAACATCGATTATGTTGCAAAAAATTATTCCGTAACACTATATAAAGGTAACGACAAACAAAAAATGCAACATCATTTCAGTTACAAAGTTTTTCTGCAAGAATATCTCTGTTGCAAAAAAGTGAAAACAAAAATGGGAAAAAAATCCGCAACACGACCTATGTTGAAAAATAAAAACAATCCCGCAACACAATCTATGTTGCAAAAAATATATCCACAACACAGTCTCTCTTAGAAATGTTTTTGCAACATACCTCAGTTGTAAAGTAGGGGAAGATGTCCAGCCGCTCGATTTTGCTAGATCTGATATTTTATAAAGATCTGCCGGCCGATATGTAACAACCCACTTAAATTTAGCACATGAGACGTCAAAAGCCATTAAATCCTTTCCATTCGTTTGAAACTGGGAAGGTTAATTTTCGAGCTACCCTGTCCTAGGATCAAGCAACCAATTAATAGTAACAAAATTTCCGGCCTTAACTTCAAACATTCAATCGCCAACAAAGACACCATCCACATCAACAAATCACATACTCCCTCCTTTCCCTTATGTAGTGCGCATAAGCTTTTTGGAAAAATTCCGATTTGTAGTGCGTATTAGCTGCCCCCACCCTCCTTTGGACGAAAATAACCCTTGCCTTTATCCTCTTCTTCCCGCATAGCTCCCCTTTCTTCGTTCGCTCGTTCGAACCAAATCGAACGAAAGATCCCTGATCTCCTTGCCTGATGCACGCCATCCCCCGACGGAGTCTTTCTTTCCGAACTGGAGCCCGACGTTGGGACACTGATGGGCGTGTCGGCGCTCGAAGGTGGTGAGCACCGGCGGTTGGCGAGGGCGCCGATGGTGCCGGTAGGAGAGGGAGGGCCTACGCGGGCGGATGCCCAAGGAGGGGACGGCGGCAGGGTGGAAGCTGGTAATGGCTTTGCCGCGACGACGCCAACAGAGCCGCCGCCGAGTCTGGGCGAGTTCTTGGACACGGAGCGGCGCCTTTTCTGGCGGCGACACCGCTGTTTGAGGACTGGAGGATGCATCCACGCCCGGTGTCTGCTCGTTCACCACGGCCGGCGAGACCAAGTCATCAGGACACACCAACGGCGAGACCAAGCCGCTACAGCTCGCTGCCACTTCGACCGGTGAGTACACGCTCGCGGTGGCCGCTCCTCCAAGTTTTAGTGAACGCTCAGCTCAGTACGTGCCTGCCCAGTAGGGATGAAAATGGAGTGGAAACTTTCCGTTTTTCCGGAGGAAAAATGGAAACGAAGAGGAGATATGAAAATGGAAATGGAAATTTGCAAAACGAAAGTGGAAATGGAAATTTTTATGCGGAAATGGAAACAAAAACAGAACGGTGTTTTCCGGTGGAACATGCATGGAAATGGAACTTTCTGTTTCCGTGAATATGGAATTTCTGTTTTCACTATAGACCAATAGCTGCTTTGTAGCCCAACCACCAAAGAGAACACAATGACAGAATTAGTAGAATGGATCTAAGGCCCAATGTCTACTACCACACATGTACTTAGCTTGACCCTATACGCAAATACTACGCTAATTTGCTAACATAATGATATTATTTTGTAGCCATGTTAACAACTTATTAATTTTTTTATGTATTTTTCTATGATTCAAGGGGTTTTTAAGTTCCGATCAATGCCCATTTCTGTTTCCGTATCTGCTTTGTATTCGCTCCGTGTCTGTTTCCAGTAATATCTGTTTCCGTGTTCATTTCCGGGGTTTCTGTATTCGTTTTCGCTTCTGCAAAAAATTATGAAAACAAATATAATAGCACTCAGTTCCGTCCGTTTCCGCTCCGTTTTCATTCCTATTGCCCAGTTCGTCCTCTGTTCTGCAAATAAATCAACGCACTAGTTGTGTGAGTTCGATCCAGCTATCTAAATTTATTTGTGACATTGCTCCAAGCAGAGATGGAGAGAAACGAGACGGGGAGAGAAAAAGATGTACTAGTACTCTTTGAGACCGGATGGAAGGACATGGGTATTATCGTCCAAAGTACACCCTCCACCTCACTCATTGGTATATGAGCTGAGAACTATACGCACTATATAAGGGAAGGGAGGGAGTACTATTAAAATTTAAAACTCTTTCCATTTTTGATTGGAATGGAGAATGATAAGGGCAAGATGGACACAAGACAGCCTGCCGAACCACTAAGATAAACTTTACTGCCCAGGGCGCAAATCGTGAGGCAAGCTCTTAAGTCGGTCAACCCGCTTATTTTCTTTCTTTCAGTGTTTTTGCGTGTCAATAGGTGAAACTTCGTGCCACGAGACGGTGAAAATCGATGTAAGAACCATGCCATTGCCACCCCATGACACCAACTATTTTCTGATTTTTTTTACCACAACCTATCCATGTCACACACGCGGCTCATTGACCATGTCACTCAACGGTAGGTGATGTAACTTGGATACGTATTTTCGCAGGGAAAAAGAGGCGCTGGAGGCGTAGAAACGCGCCACACACACATGGAGTTACCCATGACAGTACAAAACGGTGGCACTTTTTAAACCACCGCGTCAACGTCACAGCGGCCGGATTTACCGGCCCGAAAAGAGAAGAAAAAAGAAAGAGAGGTGGGAATCCAGCCGGAGCAAAGACGAGTCAAAGTGGGAGCTCCCCAGCGGAAGAAAGAGAGAAAGAAAGAAAAGGAAAGCAATCGCATTCTCCACGTGGCCAGCGCGCCCAGTCCAAGCACCCATCCCCTCCCCTCCCCTCACCTAAACCCCCCGCAACTCAACCTTAACCCACCCCCACCGCCAGCCCCAGCCCGTGTGTCCCTCCCCAGCCCCCAATCCTCAGATCCGCCTCCGCTCCCCGAGCAAGTCCACCCCCCCCCTCCCCACCGCGGCGCGCACGCACGCACCCGCCCACCGCCCACCCGGATCCAGATCCGCGCGGCGGCGGCGGCGCAGGCGAAGGCGAAGGCGAAGGAGGGAGCGATGGCCGGCGGCGGGGGCGCCGGCGGCTTGTCGGAGTCGGTGATGCGGAAGGTGCTGCTGTCCTACTGCTACGTGGCGGTGTGGATCTTCCTCTCCTTCGCCGTCATCGTCTACAACAAGTACATCCTCGACCCCAAGATGTACAACTGGCCCTTCCCCATCTCGCTCACCATGGTGCACATGAGCTTCTGCTCCTCGCTCGCCGTGGGGCTCGTCCGCGTCCTGCGGGTCGTCGAGCCGCCCTCCTCCCCGCCCATGACGCCGCAGCTCTACACCTCCTCCGTCGTGCCCATCGGCGCGCTCTACGCCATGTCGCTCTGGTTCTCCAACTCGGCCTACATCTACCTCTCCGTCTCCTTCATCCAGATGCTCAAGGCGCTCATGCCCGTCGCCGTCTACTCCATCGGCGTCCTCTTCAAGAAGGAGACCTTCCGCTCCTCCTCCATGCTCAACATGCTCTCCATCTCCTTCGGCGTCGCCATCGCCGCCTACGGCGAGGCCAGGTTCGACCTCCGCGGCGTCGCGCTCCAGCTCGCCGCCGTCGCCTTCGAGGCCACCCGCCTCGTGCTCATCCAGATCCTGCTCACCTCCAAGGGCATCTCGCTCAACCCCATCACCTCGCTCTACTACGTCGCGCCCTGCTGCCTCTGCTTCCTGCTCGTGCCCTGGATCTTCGTCGAGCTGCCCAGGCTGCGCGCCGTCGGCACCTTCCAGCCCGACTTCTTCATCTTCGGCACAAACTCGCTCTGCGCCTTTGCGCTCAACCTTGCGGTCTTCCTGCTCGTTGGCAAGACCTCCGCGCTCACCATGAATGTCGCGGGAGTGGTCAAGGACTGGCTCTTGATTGCCTTCTCCTGGTCCGTGATCCGGGACACGGTCACCCCCATCAACCTCTTCGGCTACGGCATCGCCTTCTTGGGTGTTGGCTACTACAACCATATCAAGCTGCAGGCGCTCAAGGCAAAGGAGGCGCAGAAGAAGTCCGCGCAGGCCGATGAGGAGGCTGGCTCCCTGTTGCAGGAGCGCGATAGCCACAGTGATCGCAAGAGCGAGAACCAGGCATAGAGCTCCAGATCGGATCCGGGCATGCCCACATTGGTTGGTTCTAAAATCCATTTGAGTGATCTTTCGTTTTCTACTGCATGCAGGCTAGGCTTGTTATTTTTCTTGATTTGCCATGGTAGAGGAATAAAAATCGAAGAAATGTATGATTCATTGGCAGTATGAAAATCGCGATGTACTTTGCCCACTCTTGTTTAAGTAGTAAAATTGTAAAGATCAATGGGGATGCTTTTGCACAATTAAGTTGCTGTCCTTCTACTTTTCATGGTGTAGACTATCATATCATATAGATCTGGTACATGCTTTCTGTCAGAATAAGTAATGTTTTCATAGATAGAAACATGAAAGTACTCGAAATTGTGATCGTTTGCTCACTATTCATCTTCCTTATCCTAATTATGGTGTGTGCTGGACAGGGAATCTGGTGCAAAGTGCAAAGACTATAGTTTGGTCTACAGTTGCTTTCAAGGAGGTGGATGCCGGTTCTGGTTTATCTTTTTAACTTTAGTTGGATCTGAGGAGCAAACCAAGTCAATTTGTTGATCTAACAAATACTTGCATTTGAACCTCCTTCTGGAGGGTTAGAAGGAACACTTATATTACCCTGTTATTTATTTTTGCGTTTTTGTTTCTCTCACGCATTCCGTATTTATTTGTTCCAGTAGCCTAGGTAAAAATGTACTGCACATTGGTATCATTTCGGTGGGTATCATCTGGTGGTTATCATCTATATATAATGAGCTTACTGTAAACTATATTCAATAGTCGCCTCTTTTAGCTTTTCATATTGTGTGATTATGCATCGTTTTGTTGCATGGTTGGGTGAATATTTGCCTGATCAATTTTCACCTGGCGACGTATTGCTAAGATTCTTTTACATGTTATAAAGATAACACTATAATCAGTTCTAGTATATGGTTTGTTTTGTCACTAGGTGCGGTAACTTAAGTTGCATTGTCATGTACTCCCTCCCTCGCAAAATAAGTGTCTCAACTTTGTACTAGCTCTAGTACAAATTTGTACTAAGCTCAAGACACTTATTTTGGGACGGAGGGAGTATTCAGGTATGGGAACCATGCATTCGATACAATCTAGGATTGCATTATTATCTTGAGAGTACTTAGCATTATGTCATGGAATTGGGGACCCTTCCTTGGCATTAATTTGCTTGCTGAGAGGAAGCATTGTTGAGCATATTATCAGTTTAATTGCCCCACCTACAGTTGAAGACTTGAACTGTGTTGTTAGGTTATGGTTGGTACCACATTGAAATAATTGTCTGTTGTCTTCATCCCTTGAATAAGCGGCTGGTAATCTAACCCTGCTAGCAGAAATTAAGGTGTGATGGTAGGGTTTCCTGTCCTCATAAATGTAGCCTGAAACTCCTGGTGATAATCGCTTGCTTTTTTCTTTCTCTTTGGTGAAGTGTCTATTGTTAGCCATATTAAACTATACACTGATCAAACTAGTGGCAAACTGAAAGCGGCATAAATAGTTTATATCTTATAGTAGAAGGTTAATCTTAGCCATATTAAATCATACTGATACAGCAAGTAGCAAACTGAAAGCGGCATAAATCATCTTATGCCTTCAGACCCTGGCGACTTGTTCTTGGTAGGATGTCTTTTGTCAGAGTACTGCTAGGACATTATCACTGAGATTTGCATAATTTTGTCTTCCTTAGGCAGCATTGTTTTCAAACCATGATGCATAATATAGTTTTTTCTTACTTGGTTAGCATCGTTTTCAAAACCGATCAAGTGCGTGTAGAAACAAATCCTCTATGGGGTGTACGTACTTCAACCGAACTGCATAATACTACTCGGTTGGCACCAGTTCCAGATTTCAGGTGTGTTGGTACCACAATTTGGGTGAGTTGCGTTGTGGAACTGTGGGGCAGAGCAACACGATGTTGGTGCTTGCGTTATCTGAATGAATGCTGGGCAAAGCAACTGGGTCCTAGGATTGCGTAGGAGCAAATCGCTCGCCGTGTTTGGTGCACGCCACGCCGCGAGACAGGTTGTTTATGTGCGACACCACGCAATCCTTGCTCCTTTTGCAATTATTTTAGCAGTAAAGCGCATGTAGGCATGAGCATTTGGAGGTCCATGCTCGAGGATAGTGCGTGGGCTGCCATATCCCTTCCAACGCAAGGCAAAGTGCTAGCGGGTAACACAACATGTTGTTCTTTGTACCAAATTCAGTTTTCTGTCTTGTGCTTATAGCATCGTATTTTTTTTATTCCAAAGGTCATCACTGTACACTCAAATAAACCAACGAAACCGGGGCATCGAAAAGCCGTTTTGGACATGTCCTTTTTGGCCATAAAAATTTGATTATACTTCGCATTACCATTAAGAAAACTAACAACCTTATGTCGAGAGGCGTCATTGATAAGCATATCCCCTATGGGCATGAGATACTTATCTTTGGGTGTAGCTCTATTTAAATCTTTGAAATCAATGCACACACTTAATTTGTTGGACCCTTTTTTTTACCACAGGCACAATATTAAAGATCCATTTAGTATACATGCAAGGTCTAATAAAATTAGCTTTAAGCAAAAGACTGATCTTGCTATAAATATTAGTGGTAATATAATATTGATCTTTTCAATCGGTCGATTTTATCCAGCGTTGTCTGTATGCAATTTTTATACGATTAATTTTTCTTTTGAAGTTGTTAATCATGTTGCCTTCCATAGTATTTTAATTGAAATACAAGATGCAAACCATATTGGTTTTGGGGAAGTGCAAAGAATTCATTGTCTCCTTTTATTTGCATTTGAAGCAAGCCCATCAGCAATCACTCTTCTTACTTTATTCTATATCGTGTATGCCACTTTTAGTGAATACACATGACTATTACTTCCTCGGTCCCAAAATAAGTGTCGCTAATTTAGTATAACTTTGTATTAAATCAGCGGCACTTATTCTTAGGGGGTGGAGGGTTATAATTTAATGTTTTTTGGGGATTGGATGCTCGTGTCATTTTCAAGTTTGTATAGTTTGTTTGCGACACTATTACATTTGAGCATTTTATTTCTTTGTCTTCACCACTGCAATGGCAGGTTTGAATCTCTGAGTTCCTACTTGCTAAAATGTGAGTTATCCCATTGCTTGTGCACAATTTACTGATCTACTCTCTCTGTTCTGAATTACTTGTCACAGGTATGGATGTATCTAGATGTATTTTAGTTCTAGATACATCCGTTTCTGCGACGAGTAATTTGAAACGGAGGGAGTATATATGTAGCTTCACTGATAGAGGCTTTTAGGTTTTTCTGGAGAAATCCTTAGGCCAATAGAAATTAGTGGGCTTATTCCTTTCTGGACATTATCACAAACAATGGAGACGAAATTGACCTAAAATTCTGTGCATTTAGTGAACTGACTATGTTGTTCAGTAATCTTGCAAGATCATCCAACATGCCTTGGGTCAGATTGATGTAGCTTTGATTAGTTTTTTTTATTTCTATCACAATGTTTATTTAGTATGTTCAATATCTTCTGTAGTGCTGTAATGTACTTAGATGTGTTGTCTGAGAGTAACTTCTTGTTTGCACGCCGATGTTGATGAAATATCGGCAGAACTCACTCCCTGTCTGGGACAAAGGTAGTCTGGGAAAATCCTTGTCTGCTCTCTAGATCATTAGCATTGTAATTTCAATCACACGCAAAAAAAAGCGTTGTAATTTCAATGGCCTCGATATTTTAGCCTGGTACCTATGCAATGCTATGTGCGGTAGTATAAACCTTCTACAGGTTCGTGTCTAGGTGAGGTATCTGCAGTAATTCCTGATTGGTAGTAGTTCTAAACAAATACTTGTACTGCCTTATCGTATGTCTATCCGGCGGGTAGTATCCTTTGTACTACTGGACAGTGGGAATGTATCCGGTGCACCCGCACTTGTGGTACTACCGATGCACCGGATGCCATAGAATATTTTAAAAAATCTGAAAAAAATTTAGCATGTTAACACAACATCAATGTATGATGTCAGAAAATTTCATATAAAAAGTTGAAATATTTTTTGAGACACAAAAATGACAAATTTAACATCAGTGTGATAATGGGCCAAATCTAAAGCCCAAGTTATGTTATGTACTATTCAGTGTTGAATCTGTCATTTTTCTTTTGGGCGTTATGTTTTGAATTTTGACTTGAAATTTTATGACAATCTACATTGATGTTGTGCAAGCATGCTAATTTTTTTTCATAATTTTTTGAACATTTTAAAAACACAATGTGAGTTTGGTGCACCGGTAGCACCACAAACTTCGGTGCACTAGATATTTCCCCATCCGGACAATGGCCTAGGCAGAGGATTGTAAACCAGGGCGGTCTAACTGACCTTCTTTGCTTCCACAAACGCGACATGATAACATAGCAGCAGTATGTAATTTATTGAAATCAAACTGACAATAATCAAGCAGTTCAGTTCTACGAAAAAAATGTCCAATTGAACAATTCTCAATGATAGTTAATCAGTTCAATTCTACAACAAAAACGTTTATCAAATCAAATCCGCTCACAGTTATGGTTTTCTTCAAACCATGGCTCTCAGTTATGCTTGTTCTTGTTCAAAAGCGAAAGGGTGCTTTGAATGAGACGAAATCATTAAAAAAAACTTGCATGCCGGTAGTCAGGCCGGTGCTGCTACTGAGGCCATTGTTCTCTAAATGGCGCTCAGGGTATCAGGAGGACGCAGGAGTATCGTACGAGGAAACAAATGGAAATATCCAGTGCCAGTGGATTGGTAGGTGGTTCTATATGGGAGCACCTATAGGCCGCTCGTTGTGGCGAAATGCCGGCGCTTCGCACAGGAGCGGCTAGCGTGGGCCGGCCCATTTACAGTGGCACGCGGCGGAACGTTCCTGAGATGAAAAATCACAAAAAAGAAATTAGCGCTCGCGCTGTAACTCAAACACGCGACTTCGCACTAACTGGCCTGCCGTGCAAACCACTGCGATCTAGACATTCTCACGTTCAACTAGCAGCGCGACAGTTAAAGACTACAGATAATTTATTGGGTCGAACCGACGACCTCCTACAACTGAATTTTTCAAAATTATGAATATTTTCTTCAAAACAAAAACATTTTCCGAATTTTCGTACAAATTTTGTAAAACAGGAACATTTTGATGATGTGAACAAATTTGAGAAAGGGGAACATTTCTTGAATTTGTGAACAAAAAACAAAAATGTTTATATTTTTAAAACTTCCAGAACATTTTTTGAATTTGTGATTTTTTTTTGAAAAACATGAACTATTATTGAATTTGTGAACAAATTTGGAAAGCTGGAATATTTTTTTCAATTCCCAAACATTATTTGAATCTTGAGAACAAATTTTGAAATGGTGAACAATTTTAAAAAATCCTGAACAAATTTGGAAGCGTGAACAATTTTTTAAAGCATGAACATTTTTGAATCTTGAGAACATATTTCGAAACGGAGAGAAATTTTGAAAAATTCCGAACAATTTCTTAAAGCACAAAGATTTTCTGAATCTTGAAAACATATTTTGAAACGGAGAGAATTTTGAAAAATCCTGAAAAAATTTGGAAGAGCTAACTTTTTTTGAATATGTGAACAAAAAATTGAAATTCAGTACATTTTCTGAATTTCAGAACTTTTGTACTTTTTTCTGTAATGAGAACAAATTTTGAATTTTGAGAACATTTTTTGGAAACACGAACAATATTTAGTTTTTTGTTTTTTAAAGGACAAGAAGAAAAGAAAAGGAAATAAAAAAGAAAATCATAAACAATTGTAAAACTATGAACATATTCTGAAAAAGAAAAATAAACTTGAAAAAGAAAATGAAACAAGAAACAAAAAACGAAAAAAATGAAAAAGAAACAGAAACAAAAAAAGAGAAATAAAAAAACAATAGAAAGCTGAAAAAGAACCAGCAAAAACGATACAGGAAAAAAACCGGTTCATGGAACCTTCTGGAAGGTTCCCAAAACCGGTTTGGACGCATTATGTGTGGGCCGGCCCATTTCTGTCCCTCGCTGCGTTGCCCCTGTGCGATCGCTCGACAGTTTGCCGCAGCGAGCGGCGAATAGGATTTTCCGTTCTATATGACGCCGATTAGAACAACAACGCGCGTAGGATGCCATGGTGGGCCGCGGCCAAACAAGCTATTTATGTTAATTTTGAAAACCTTGGTGTAAACCAAAAATATTCCTGAATTCACAAAAATTTATTAATTTCAAAACATATTAGTGACGAACAAAAAATGTCAAAATTTACGGGCCAAAATCTTCTTAATTTTGGAAGCTTTGGTGAAGAAAACAATATTCGAAAATTTGAAAACAAAACCAGGAAATCATTTTTTTCATGAATTTGGAAAACTGTTCGCAAATTTAAAACATCTTCACTATTTTGGAAAAATATGGTTACCTTTTTTTAAAACTTCATTCTTTATAAAAGGTCATGGATTTCACATAAACAAGCTATTTATGTTAATTTTGAAAACCTTGGTGTAAACCAAAAATATTCCTGAATTCACAAAAATTTATTAATTTCAAAACATATTAGTGACGAACAAAAAATGTCAAAATTTACGGGCCAAAATCTTCTTAATTTTGGAAGCTTTGGTGAAGAAAACAATATTCGAAAATTTGAAAACAAAACCAGGAAATCATTTTTTTCATGAATTTGGAAAACTGTTCGCAAATTTAAAACATCTTCACTATTTTGGAAAAATATGGTTACCTTTTTTTAAAACTTCATTCTTTATAAAAGGTCATGGATTTCAAAAGAGTTCATGATTTTCAAAAATATCTTGGGATCTAAATAAAAGCTCATAAAATTTTTAAAACCTTTTGAAATCATAAAGGTTCATGAATTTGAAAGGGAGTTCATAATTAATTTGAAAAAAATCAAGGAATTTTAAAAAGACAATTTTTTGGAACTTTTGTTAAAAAAATGAAATGTAACAAACCCTATATGAAAAATCGAGACCGGAAGCTCTAGCTTGCCACAAACCCTATATGCGGCCTTAAGCGCCGTTTATAGTTCATTGTGCAAACCGTCGCACCCTCCTCTACTCTGGGCCGGCCCGTTCATAGTTTTTTTTTCTGTTTTAAACTATTAAAAATGAAGCCCTAGACGTGATTTGAACTGGGTACCTCCAGGTTTTAAGTACGAAATGGATAACCAAGTGGGGCATCAGACCTCTTGTGGCTACATTGCCCTTTTTTTCCTTTTTGAAATACAATGCTAAAAAGCGCAACGTTTCCTGTTTGGTTTTAATTTTTAGGTTTTGGTTTTTTGTTTGTGCATAATTCTTTATTAGGTTTGTGAACACTTTTTTCAAACAGATGAACTTTTTTTCAAATTTTGATGAACTTTTTTCAAAATTGATGAAAAAATTTCAAACTCATGAAATATTTTTGAAAATCGACGAACTATTTTTCAGAAAAATGAACTTATTTCAAATTCTTGAACTTTTTTGAAATTGATGAACTTCTTTCAAAATTGATGAACTGTTTTGAATTTTGTGAACCTTTTCAATTTTTCATGATTTTATTTTTGCAATATCGATGAACATTTTTAAATTTCCCTTGTTTTTCAATTTTAGAAAAGGCAATGATCCAGTGTCAAAAAATAAACGACCGACCAAGGCAGTAAAGAATTGACTAGGCGAGCGAACCTGTCGGTCCATGGAGGGGATCGAGCGAGTGTTTGTATTAATGGGCCGGCCTAACTCACCAAGCGCTTGAGACGCCGTATAGGAGGGGTGATCCCTATTTGACGCTCGCGAGCGTCCAGGTGCTGCGCTTCCGCTGAAGCGCTGGAGCGAGCACCACAAAACGGGCCAGCCCACTTCGACCTTTAGAGCAGTTAAGGTTCCCTCAACCCGTTTTTTCCTGGTGTTTTGTTTTGCCGGTTTTCAGGTTTGCCCTGTTTTCTTTTTTTATTTTTATTTTTCTATTTTTCCCTTTCCTTTAATTTATCATTTTCTTTTTTTCTTTTATCCTTTTTTTCATTTTTAAATTCCTATTTTTCATGATTTTGATAATTGTCCGAAGTTTTCAAATTTGGTTCAGTTTTTGAAAATTTATTCACAATTCAAAAAAATTTCATCGTATATAAAAAAATTTCAATGTGTATTTAACTTTTGTTTAGCGTATATCATAAAATTGTTCAATGTGTACCTAAAATTGTTCAGTGTATATTACTCAAAATGCTCAATGTACATTTAAAAGTTATTCATCGTATATCACAAAAATCTCCAGTGTATTTGAAATATTTTTCAGTGCATATCACAAAAATGCAGTGACAAAATTTTCATCGTATATTGAAAAAAGTTGAATATATATTTAATTTTTTATCAAACATAACAAATCAATAAACGTTTGGAATTTCATAATTGTATTCATGTTTTAAATAATTGTTCACGATTAAAAAATAAATTTGAGAAGTTTCTTTGAGTTTTTGGATTTGGTCCAGAAAACATTATTCAATTCTGTTAAGGAAGATTCAAGTTAGATCTGCCCGTGCACATAGTACTTCAAGTTTGGCGCTGTAATTTAACACAAACCTAGTCCCTGGTTGCAGCGGCTGGCCCCACAGTTATTTAGCCTTAGTTCCAGGGTTTGACTCCATCCTAGGAAGGCATTTTTCGTGACAGTTTTGTTGTTGTTGAGAAAACCGTGACAGTTTTTATTGCGTTCGCTCCTCTGGGAATGGGCCTGCCTGTTTGGGCAAATTCTTCAGCAAACCCTGCGCGAAGGCTCCTCTGTTCGAACAGGAGCTTCTATAGGAGGCCCCCTCGCTTGCTACGAGATGGTAGAACCACTCGGCAAAAGCTGGGCTACCCAGTAGCTCACGAGACGTACGTTTTTCTGTTCTTTATTTTATTGTTTTTTGTACTTTTGATTACGGGTTGAAACACTTAAAATAGATATATTCCAAAATTAATTTTATTTAATTTATTAAAACAATTCATTGCACATTTAAACAATATTCATGCAATGCAAAATTGTTCATGCAATTATGTACAATTAAAAATATGCACGCATTTTAAAAATATATTTGTAAATTTTGTAAACATGACCGAGACACCTCTTCGGTCAATAACCAATGCGGAATCTGGATGCCCATATTGGCACTTACATATTCTATGAAGATCTTTATCTTTCGAACCGTTATGACAACATACATAATTCTCTTTGTCTATCGGTATGTTACTTGCCACACACTGGTACGCATCGGTGCTACACAAACAGTTTTTAACCCCTTTCCACGATGACATTTGGAACCGTCGCCTAATGAGTGACGGCGATAGGGGGGTCCTTCTCACACGATTCAGAAACTATCGGGGATATTCCCTTCTGGCACACACGCTCGGGAAAATGAGGTCGTGTGTGACCCGCGAGCGCTCAAATACGAAAATACGTACAGTAGAGCTAAAAAAATCAATTATACAGGCAAAATTATTTCCGATCGCAAGTACATCCCACACAGTCAGTCCCCGCTAAACATTTCCGTTCGTATATACATTCCACACAATCGCATCAAGGAAAACGTTTCCGTTCACAGGTACATCACACACAATTTTCCCCGTTAAATCGTTTGTGATAGCGTTGCCATTGTACACGATATCAACAATTTTATCGTTTGCGTTATTGAATGCATCACACACGGTGCATAGAAAAAACTGTGTGACAAAGACTGTCCATCACACAGTTTTTATGTGGTAAACGTTTGCGCAAGGTGCCTAAAGTTAACATTTTTCAAGAGGATGTCGTGTGTGCAGTGGAGATTGATCGCACACGTAGTGGATCCTAGAGACATTTCTGATCTACACGTCTATCGCAGTCGCAAACCGTGTGCAATGTAATCCCCAATTAATCCCTAATTAATCCCTAATTTGAAAATCACATGTTTTTAATTTGAAAGTAGTCAATCACTTATTTCATATCCAACCATGTTTATTATAAATATAGGTTCAACCACGAATGCATAATTCGATGCACAGGTACATATACTGAAGAACTACAGAAGCACCAAGTAAAGAATAATGAACCACAGTTGTACTAAAGACTATAAAGAGAGAGGCGAAAAACATTCTGGTCGCTGGAGAAGGTGAAGTGGAATGCCCATATTGTGCCCTCCTCCATGCGTAATGCGCGCACGACTCTAGGCCAACCCCTTGTGATGGCTGCCCATCCATCCTTCACTGTCTTCATCACGACTTCTCGATGCTCATTGTAGTCTAGATGAAATACTGTAACCTTCATTGCGTGTCCACCAATCATGTAATTTGCAAGGTAATTTTGAGTGAACTGATTCGGGAACCACTGCAAACAAAAAAGATTCAGACATTGTTGTGTAACAACTCATTATGGGCAGTAAAAAGAGAAGACTACATAGTTTGTAGTTACCATCCTACAACTCACCGTTGTGTTGGATAGAGTATAAACAAATAATTTGCTTGCCACCATTCGTATCTTTCTGCTAATAATCCTTATCAATTTCCTCACTTGATGCTTGTTCATGAATATCTCATTGCCCCATATGCAGAAAGGATCGATGCGTGGATCCTTGCCAATGACATATGTACCTACAAGCAAGAAGTCAATATTAGAAGCTAACAAGTGTACATGCCTGGATCTATATGCACTACATTATGGAATGACGGGGGAAGTACAAGCTGATGGACGAAGCTAACCTCGGCGGAAAATGGTGGCCACTCCCGTTGTTGTCCTGCATAAGTAGTGGAAAAGCATGATAAGTACAACAACCTTAACATCAAACAAATATAGCAAAGGTAAACAACATCATCTCCAAATGATAGCTTGAATGTGTTGGTTTCAACATGCTGTTAAAGCAGATATAAAATGGAAGACAATGTTACCAACAGCAGGCTTAACAACCATCAAATATTGCAATTCAAACTGCTATTGTTGAAAATGAATAAAACATAGGTAATGCGTAAACATCACACTGGATAAATGTGTAAAACTGAAATAAAGGGCATGTGTTAACTACAACAGGAATAACTGGAACCAAATATAGCAGTTCAAACTGGTATGGATGTAGTCGAGCGGCACAGTTCCGACTTGCACATAATGAACAACAAATTGTGAATGACCGAAATAAACAAGGCATAAATGACCAGTATAACAACCAAAATATAGCCATTGAATACTGGACAGAGTCTCACTTCAACCAACCTAACAAGCAAATACAGATAAACAGGGCATATGCTTGAAAAGTGGACAAATGCTCACTGCAACCAACCTAACAAGCAGATACAGATAAACAAGGCATATGCTTGAAAACTAGACAAATGCTCACTGCAACCAACCTAACAAGTAGATACAGATAAACAAGGCATCTGCTTGATAACTGGACAAATGCTCACTACAACCAAACTAAGAACCAAATACATATAAACAAGGCATCTGCTCGATAACTGGAAAAATGCTCACTCCAACCAACCTAACAACCAAATACAGATAAACAAGGCATCTGCTCACTATAAACAACCAAATATAGCCATTCGTGAAACTGAAGTGGACAATTCATACTTAAACATCACATAGCCCTATTGAACAATACATTTTTGCATAACTGAAATAATTAAACACGACACAGTTAAAGCACCGTGATACGTCCATTTTGCATCATGCTTTTATATCAATATTTATTGCATTATGGGCTGTTATTATACATTATGTCATAATACTTATGTCTATCCTTTCTTATTTTACAAGGTTTACATGAAGAGGGGGAATGCCGGTAGCTGGAATTCTGGGCTGGAAAAGGAGCAAGAGACCTATTCTGCACAACTCCAAAAGTCCTGAAACTTCACGTGAGCACGTTTTGGAATATATAAAAAATACCGGCGAAAGAATTAACTAAAGGGGCCCCACACCCTGGCCACGAGGGTGGGGGGCGCGCCCTACCCCCTGGGGCGCCCCCCTGTCTCGTGGCCCCCCTGACAGAACTCTGGTGCCCATCTTCTGCTATATGAAGTCTTTCGTCTGAGAAAAATCATAAGCAAGCTTACGGGACGAAACTCCGCCGCCACGAGGTGGAACCTTGGCAGAACCAATCTAGGGGTCCGACGGAGCAGTTCCGCTGGGGAAACATCTCTCCGGGAGGGGAAAATCATCACCATCGTCATCACCATCGTTCCTCTCAGCGAGAGGGGGTCAATCTCCATCAACATCTTCACCAACACCATCTCATCTCAAACGTTCATCTCTTGTATCCAATCTTTGTTTCAAAACCTCAGATTGGTACCTGTGGGTTGCTAGTAGTGTTGATTACTCCTTGTAGTTGACGCTAGTTGGTTTACTTGGTGGAAGATCATATGTTCAGATCCTTTATGCATATTAATACCCCTCTGATTACGAACATGATTTGTGAGTAGTTACGTTTGTTCCTGAGGACATGGGAGAAGTCTTGCTATAGGTAGTCATGTGAATTTGGTATTCGTTCAATATTTTGATGAGATGCATGTTGTCTCTCCTCTAGTGGTGTCATGTGAACGTCGACTACATGACACTTCACCATTGTTTGGGCCTAGAGGAAGGCATTGGGAAGTAATAAGTAGATGATGGGTTGCTAAAGTGACAGAAGTTTAAACCCTAGTTTATGCGTTGCTTCGTAAGGGGCTGATTTGGATCCATATGTTTCATGCTATGGTTAGGTTTACCTTAATACTTCTTTTGTAGTTGCGGATGCTTGCAAGAGGGGTTAATCATAACTGGGATGCTTGTCCAAGGAAGGGCAGCACCCAAGCACCGGTCCACCCACATATCAGATTATCGAAGTAACAAACGCGAATCATATGAACATGATGAAGACTAGCTTGACGATAATTCCCATGTGTCCTCAGGAGCGCTTTCCTTTATATAAGAGTTTTTCCAGGCTTGTCCTTTGCTACAAAAAGGATTGGTTCATCTTGCTGCACCTTATTTACTTTTATTACTTGCTACCCATTACAAATTACCTTATAACAAAACTACCTGTTACCGATAATTTCAGTGCTTGCAGAGAATACCTTACTGAAAACTGCTTATCATTTCCTTCTACTCCTCGTTGGGTTCGACATTCTTACTTATCGAAAGGACTATGATAGATCCCCTATACTTGTGGGTCATCAAGACTCTTTTCTGGCGCCGTTGCCGGGGAGTGAAGCGCTTTTGGTAGGTGGAATTTGGTAAGGAAAAATTTATATAGTGTGCTGAAATTTACTGTTACTTGTTACTATGGAACATAATCCTTTGAGGGGCTTGTTCGGGGTATCTTTACCCCGACCAGTAGAGTAAAGAGTTGCTCCTCAACCTACTGAACCTATTGAAAATGTTTACTTTAAAATTCCTTCGGGTATGATAGAGAAACTGCTAGCTAATCCTTTCACAGGTGATGGAACCTTACATCCCGATTTGCACCTAATTTATGTGGATGAAGTTTGTGGATTATTTAAGCTTGCAGGTATGCCCGAGGATGTTACCAAGAAGAAGGTCTTCCCTTTATCTTTGAAGGGAAAGTCATTGACATGGTTTAGGCTATGTGATGATATGGGATCATGGAACTACAACCGATTGAAATTGGAATTTCATCAGAAGTTTTATCCTATGCATCTGGTTCATCGTGATCGTAATTATATATATAATTTTTGGCCTCGTGAAGGAGAAAGCATCGCTCAAGCTTGGGGGAGGCTTAAGTCAATGTTATATTCATGCCCCAATCATGAGCTCTCAAGAGAAATTATTATTCAAAAAATTTATGCTCGACTTTCTCTCAATAATCGCTCCATGCTCGATACTTCTTGTACTGGTTCTTTTATGATGAAGACTATTGAATTCAAATGGGATTTATTGAAAATAATTAAACGCAACTCTGAAGATTGGGATCTCGACGAAGGTAAGGAGTCAGGTATAACACCTAAGTTTGATTGTGTTAAATATTTTATGGACACCGATGTTTTCCGTGAATTTAGCACTAAATATGGACTTGACTGTGAGATAGTAGCTTCTTTCTGTGAATCCTTTGCTACTCATGTTGATCTCCCTAAGGAGAAGTGGTTTAAATATAATCCTCCCATTGAAGTAAAAGTAGTTGCACATATTAAAGTTGAAGAAAGGACTATCACTTATAATGTTGATCATGTTGTTCCTACTGCTTATATTGAGAAACCACCTTTCCCTGTTAGAATAAAGGATCATGCTAAAGCTTCAACTATGGTTTGTAAGAGTAATACTAGAACACCTACACCCTCTGACCAAATTAAAGTTGAACCTAGTATTCCTATGGTTAAAGATCTCTTGGCCGATAATATTGATGGGTGTGTTATTTACTTTTGTGATGAAGCTGCTAGAATTGCTAGACCCGACACTAAAAATAAACATAGACCTGTTGTAGGCATGCATGTTATTTCTGTTAAAATAGGAGATCATTGCTATCATGGCTTATGTGATATGGGAGCTAGTGTAAGTGCAATACCTCATTCCTTATACAAAGAAATTATGCATGATATTGCACATGCTGAGATAGAGGAAATTGATGTTACAATTAAGCTTGCCAATAGAGACACTATTTCACCAGTTGGGATTGTTAGAGATGTTGAAGTCTTGTGTGGGAAATTTAAATATCCTGCTGATTTTTTTGTTCTTGGTTACCCACAAGATAACTTTTGTCCCATTATATTTGGTAGACCCTTCTTGAATATTGTTAATGCTAGGATAGATTGCAAAAAGGATGTTGTTACTATTGGTTTGGGGGAATGTCTCATGAGTTTAATTTTACTAAATTTCGTAGACAACCCCATGATAAATAATTTCCTAGTAAAGATGAAATTATTGGTCTTGCTTCTATTGCCGTGCCTCCTAATGATCCTTTAGAATAATATTTGCTCGACCATGAAAATGATATTTTATGAATGAAAGAAGGGAAATAGATGAAGTATTCTTTAAACAAGGACCTATTTTGAAACACAACTTGCATGTTGAAATTCTAGGGGATCCTCCTCCACCCAAGGGTGATCCCGTGTTTGAGCTTAAACCATTACCCGATACTCTTAAATATGCTTATCCTGATGAGAAAAAGATATATCCTGTTATTATTAGTGCTAACCTTTCAGATCATGAAGAAAAGAAATTGTTGAAAACTCTGAAGAAGCACTATGCTGCTATTGGATATACTCTTGATGATCTTAAGGGCATTAGTCCCACTCTATGCCAGCACAAAATAAAATTGGAGAAAGACGCGAAACCGGTTGTTGATCACCAACGACGGTTAAATCCTAAGATGAAAGAAGTGGTAAGAAAAGAAATACTAAAGCTTCTGGAGGCAGGTATAATTTATCCCGTTGTTGATAGTCAATGGGTAAGTCCTGTCCATTGTGTCCCTAAGAAGGGAGGTATTACTGTTGTTCCTAATGATAAAGATGAATTGATAACACAAAGAATTGTTACAGGTTATAGAATGGTAATTGATTTCCGAAAATTAAACAAAGCTACTAAAAAGGATCATTACCCTTTACCTTTTATTGATCAAATGCTAGAAAGATTATCCAAACATACACATTTTTGCTTTCTAGATGGTTATTCTGGTTTCTCTCAAATACCTGTGTCAAAAGAGGATCAAGAAAAGACAACTTTTACTTGCCCTTTCGGTACCTTTGATTATAGACGTATGCCGTTTGGTGTATGTAACGCACCTGCTACCTTTCAAAGATGTATGGCTGCTATATTCTCTGACTTTTGTGAAAAGATTGTCGAGGTTTTCATGGATAATTTCTCCATATATGGAACTTCTTTTGATGATTGCTTAAGCAACCTTGATCGAGTTTTGCAGAGATGTGAAGAAACTAATCTTGTCTTGAATTGGGAGAAGTGTCAATTTATGGTTAATGAAGGTATTGTCTTGGGGCATAAAATTTCTGAAAGAGGTATTGAAGTTGATAAAGCTAAGGTTGATGCTATTGAAAAGATGCCATGTCCTAAGGACATCAAGGGTATAAGAACATGCTGGTTTTTATAGGAGGATCATTAAAGACTTCTCTAAAATTTCTAGGCCTCTGACTAATCTCTTACAAAAAGATGTTCCATTTGTCTTTGATGAGGATTGTGTAGAAGCATTTGAAATACTTAAGAAAGCCTTGATTTCTGCACCTATTGTTCAGCCTCTTGATTGGAATTTACCCTTTGAAATTATGTGTGATGCTAATGATTATGCTGTAGGGGCTATTCTAGGACAAAGAGTTGATAAGAAATTAAACGTTATCCAATATGCTAGTAAAACTCTAGACAGTGCCCAGAGAAATTATGGTACTACTGAAAAAGAATTTTTAGCAGTTGTATTTGCTTGTGATAAGTTCAGACCTTATATTGTTGATTCTGAGGTAACTATTCACACTGATCATGCTGCTATTAAATATCTTATGGAAAAGAAAGATGCCAAACCTAGACTTATTAGATGGGTTCTCCTACTACAAGAATTTGATTTGCATATTATTGATAGAAAGGGAGCTAAGAACCCCGTTGTAGACAACTTGTATAGGTTAGAGAATGTTCTTGATGACCCACTACCTATTGATGATAGCTTTCCTGATGAACAATTAGCTGTCCTAAATGCTTCTCATACTGCTCCATGGTATGCTGATTATGCTAATTATATTGTTGCTAAATTTGTACCACCTAGTTTCACATACCAACAAAAGAAAAAGTTTTTCTATGGTTTAAGACATTAATTCTGGGATGACCCACACCTTTATAAAGAAGGAGTAGATGATGTTATTAGAAGTTGTGTACCTGAGCATGAACATGAACAGATCCTACGTAAGTGTCACTCCGAGGCTTATGGAGGACACCACGCTAGAGACAGAACTACACATAAGGTATTGCAATCCGGGTTTTATTGGCCTATTCTCTTCAAGGATGCCCGTAAGTTTGTATTGTCTTGTGATGAATGTCAAAGAATTGGTAATATTAGTAGACGTCAAGAAATGCCTATGAATTATTCACTTGTTATTGAACCATTTGATGTTTGGGGCTTTGACTATATGGGACCGTTTCCTTCCTCTAATAGGTATACACATATTTTAGTTGTTGTTGATTATGTCACTAAGTGGGTAGAAGCTATTCCAACTAGTAGTGCTGATCATAACACCTCTATTAAGATGCTTAAAGAAGTTATTTTTCCAAGGTTTGGAGTCCCTAGATACTTAATGACTGATGGTGGTTCACATTTTATTCATGGTGCTTTTCGTAAAATGCTTGCTAAGTATGATGTTAATCATAGAATTGCATCTCCATATCATCCACAGTCTAGTGGTCAAGTAGAACTAAGTAATAGAGAGCTTAAGTTAATTTTGCAAAAGACTGTTAACAGATCTAGAAAGAATTGGTCCAGGAAACTTGATGATGCATTATGGGCTTATAGAACTACATACAAAAACCCTATGGGTATGTCTCCGTATAAAATGGTTTATGGAAAAGCATGTCACTTACCTCTCGAACTAGAACATAAGGCATATTGGGCCATTAAAGAGCTCAACTATGACTTCAAACTTGCCGATGAGAAGAGACTATTTGACATTAGCTCACTTGATGAATGGAGAACCCAGGCCTATGAGAATGCCAAACTGTTTAAAGAAAAAGTTAAAAGATGGCATGACAAAAGGATACAAAAGCATGAGTTTAATGTAGGTGATTATGTTTTTGCTATACAACTCTCGTTTAAGATTTTTTGCAGTCAAACTCCTCTCTAAATGGGAAGGGCCTTACATTATCGAGGAGGTCTATCATTTCGGTGCCATAAAAATCAACAACTTCGAAGGCACAAATCCGAGGGTGGTGAACGGTCAAAGAATCAAACATTATATCTCAGGTAATCCAATAAATGTTGAAACTAATGTTATTGAAACCGTAACCCCGGAGGAATGTATAAGGGACACTTTCCAGAATGTTTCAGACTCCAAAAAGGAATAGGTATGTGGTACGGTAAATAAACTGACTCCAAAACAGTTTTAATAGCCATTTTTCTCCGTTTTGGAATCATTTAAGAAAATAGGAAAATAAGAAGCAGTCCGGGAAGGACACAAGGCTTCCGCGAGGGTGGAGGGCGCGCCCCTGCCTCGTGGGCACCTCGTGTGCCCTTCGGAGTCCAATTTCTTGCACGATACTTCTTTTGGTCGGTAAAAATTCACTATATAATCTCCCGAAGGTTTTGACCACCGTACCACGCAAATATCCTCTGTCTTTGTTTCGAGCTGTTTTTGTTGCAGTTAGAGCAAGATGTCATCTCAAGACTTTGACGGAGAGAGCTATGTCCCACATCTCATTGCGGACCCAAAGACCTATGGGGACCTATCTCCTTGTGGTCGAACTACGGATGATGAGGAGGATGCTCATTTGAAGATGATCAATGATTCAAGTTCGGAGGAGGAGGATGTTCCTTTACCTCAACATGGGGATATAAAAGCAAAGGGGATTTATGTGACAAAATCTTGAAGCTGGAATCGGAGGTTGATGATTTAAAGGAGGAGATCGCTCTTCTCAATTACAACACGAAAAAGCTGAAGTCACAATTGTCATCATCATCACCATCTCCTCCACCTCCGAAGAAAGAGACATAAATATACGGGTATGGGCACTCCCCTTGGCAACTGCCAAGCTTGGGGGAGTGCCCCGGTATCGTATCGCCATCACACTCCTATCTTTACCCTTTTTCTCAGTTCGACCCTTTTAGTGATATTTTGATCTAGTAGAATAAAGTTTTAGTATGATTTAGTTTTGAGTTTTGATTTATGATCCTTCTATGTAATCGAGTCCGTGAGCTATATATAATAAAGATTAGTTATGAGTCAAGGGCCTGATTATCTTGCCATGATCTTAAGGGAATAAAAATAAAAGATAAGAGAAAGAATAAAAAGAAATAAAGAGATCATATGGATCTTATGGAGAGTAATGATTTCACATATAAAGGAGTATGATGAATAAAATTTGTTGAGAGTTGACAAACATAGTTTTGGTCATCATTGCAATTAATAGGAAGTAATAAAGAAAGAGATGTTTTCACATATAAATATACTATCTTGGACATATTTTATGATTGTGAGCACTCATTAAAACATGACATACTAAAAAGTTGATATTGCACAAGGAAGACAAAGTAATGGGTTATGTTTTCTTACATCCGAAATAAATTATATTGTCATGGATCATCCAACATGTTGAGCTTGCCTTTCCCTCTCATGCTAGCCAAATTCTTTGCACCAAGTAGAGATACTACTTGTGCTTTCAAATATCCTTAAACCCAGTTTTGCCATGAGAGTCCACCATATCTACCTATGGATTGAGTAAGATCCTTCAAGTAAGTTGTCATTATTGCAAGCAATAAAAAAATGCTCTCTAAATATATGATTTATTAGTGTGGAGAAAATAAGCTTTATACGATCTTGTGATGTGGAAGAAACAAAAGCGACAGACTACATAATAAAGATCCATATCACAAGTGGCAATATAAAGTAACGTTCTTTTGCATTAAGATTTCGTGCATCCAACCTTAAAAGCACATGACAACCTCGGCTTCCCTCTGTGACGGGCCTATCTTTTATCCTTGTCTTATACTTTATACAAGAGTCATGGTGATTTTCACCTTTCCTTTTTACATTTTATCCTTTGGCAAGCACTTTGTGTTGGAAAGATCCTGATATATATAGCTAATTGGACGTGAGTTTTCATGAACTATTATTGTTGACATTACCCTTGAGGTAAAAGGTTGGGAGGCAAAACTATAAGCCCCTATCTTTCTCTGTGTCCGATTAAAACTTCATACCCATAAATATTGCGTGAGTGTTAGCAATTGTGAAAGACTAAATGATAGTTGAGTATGTGGACTTGCTGAAAAGCTCTTACATTGACTCTTTCTGATGTTATGATAAATTGCAATTGCTTCAATGACCGAGATTATAGTTTGTTAGTTTTCAATGAAGTTTCTGATTCATACTTGAAATTGTGAATGAATTGTTACTTTAGCATAAGAAATCATATGACTATATATATATATGTTGCTGTTCTAAGAATGATCATGATGCCCTCATGTCCGTATTCTATTTTATCGACACCTCTATTTCTAAACATGTGGACATATTTTTTGATATCGGCTTCCGCTTGAGGACAAGCGAGGTCTAAGCTTGGGGGAGTTGATACGTCCATTTTGCATCATGCTTTTATATCAATATTTATTGCATTATGGGCTGTTATTACACATTATGTCATAATACTTATGCCTATTCTCTCTTATTTTACAAGGTTTACATGAAGAGGGAGAATGCCGGAAGCTGGAATTCTGGGCTGGAAAAGGAGCAAATATTAGAGACCTATTCTGCACAACTCCAAAAGTCCTGAAACTTCACGGGAGCACGTTTTGGAATATATAAAAAATACCGGCGAAAGAATTAACCAAAGGGGGCCCACACCCTGGCCACGAGGGTGGGGGGCGCGCCCAACCCCCTGGGCGCGCCCCCCTGTCTCGTGGCCCCCCTGACAGGCCTCCGGTGCCCATCTTCTGCTATATGAAGTCTTTCGTCTGAGAAAAATCATAAGCAAGCTTACGGGATGAAACTCCGCCGCCACGAGGCGGAACCTTGGCGGAACCAATCTAGGGCTCCGACGGAGCAGTTCTGCTGGGGAAACATCCGTCCGGGAGGGGGAAATCATCACCATCGTCATCACCATTGATCCTCTCAGCGAGAGGGGGTCAATCTCCATCAACATCTTCACCAGCACCATCTCATCTCAAACGTTCATCTCTTGTATGAGGGGTTAATCATAAGTGGGATGCTTGTCCAAGGAAGGGCAGCACCCAAGCACCGGTCCACCCACATATCAGATTATCAAAGTAACGAACGCGAATCATATGAACATGATGAAAACTAGCTTGACGATAATTCCCATGTGTCCTCAGGAGCGCTTTCCTTTATATAAGAGTTTCTCCAGGCTTGTCCTTTGCTACAAAAAGGATTGGGTCATCTTGCTGCACCTGATTTACTTTTATTAGTTGCTACCCGTTACAAATTACCTTATCACAAAACTATCTGTTACCGATAATTTCAGTGCTTGCAGAGAATACATTACTGAAAACTGCTTATCATTTCCTTCTGCTCCTCGTTGGGTTTGACACTCTTACTTATCGAAAGGACTATGATAGATCCCCTATACTTGTGGGTCATCACACTGCATGACAAATGATACTACAATAAAGGGTACGGGTTGGCAAGTTAGAAAAGGTAAGATTTGCTGATAGAATGTTGCCTCACATTTCATGGACGAGATCCTTCCAGTTGGAAGAGCACATACCCATGGTGCGCTCTCTGATGTCACAGATGGGATGTTTCACCTTGGAAGAACCTTCGTGGGTGCTCTCCTCGTGGTCGTGGTCGATGAGATCTGACTTGGCAATTGAGGATCCCAAGCCGCCACCGTAGAATGTGTCCTTCAGAAATGACAAAATGGGCTCGATGGCATATAAAGCTCACAAATCCTTGACCACTTGGTGGAGGAGATCAGCGGCATGGCCATTAAAGAGATCGACGGCGGTTGAACCAGAGGGGTTGGGGATGGACCACTTAACCTGTGACATGGCCTGCGTGAAGCTGTTGCTGTGGACGAGCTTGATGCCGTAGCCAGCTTTCCCGAGATACAGTAATATGCTAGCCCGCTGACATGAAGCGTTCGGCATGGCAACATAGTCAACGTCTTCGCCGGCTCCCGCGGCGACGTGTTGCTCCGGGATCGACAGGTCAGGGCGAATGGTGGCTGATGTCTACTACACAACCTTATTCTTGTAGACGTTGTTGGACCTCCAAGTGCAGAGGTTTGTAGGACAGTAGCAAATTTCCCTCAAGTGGATGAACTAAGGTTTATCAATCCGTGGGAGGCGTAGGATGAAGATGGTCTCTCTCAAACAACCCTGCAACCAAATAACAAAGAGTCTCTTGTGTCCCCAACACACCCAATACAATGGTAAATTGTATAGGTGCACTAGTTCGACGAAGAGATGGTGTTACAAGTGCAACATGGATGATAGATATAGTTTTTTGTAATCTGAAAATATAAAAACAGCAAGGTAACTAATGATAAAAGTGAGCGTAAATGGTATTGCAATGAGTTGAAACAAGGACTAGGGTTCACACTTTAACTAGTAAAAGTTCTCTCAACAATAATAACATAATTGGATCATATAACTATCCCTCAACATGCAACAAAGAGTCACTCCAAAGTCACTAATAGCGGAGAACAAACGAAGAGATTATGGTAGGGTACGAAACCACCTCAAAGTTATCCTTTATGATTGAGCTATTCAACATTCCGTAGTAAAATAACACAAAGCTATTCTTTCCGTTCAATCTATCATAGAGTTCGTACTATAATAACACCTTAAGACACAAATCAACCAAAACCCTAATGTCACCTAGATACTCCAATGTCACCTCAAGTATCCGTGGGTATGATTATACGATATGCATCACACAATCTCAGATTCATCTATTCAACCAACACAAAGAACTTCAAAGAGTGCCCCAAAGTTTCTACCGGAGAGTCAAGACAAAAACGTGTGCCAACCCCTATGCATAAGTTCACGAGGTCACAAAACTCTCAAGTTGATCACCAAAACATACATCAAGTGGATCACGTGATATCCCATTGTCACCACAGATAAGCACATGCAAGACATACATCAAGTGTTCTCAAATCCTTAAAGACTCAATCCCACAAGATAACTTCAAAGGGAAAACTCAATCCATCACAAGAGAGTAGGGGGGGGAGAAACATCATAAGATCCAACTATAATAGCAAAGCTCGTGATACATCAAGATCGTACCACCTCAAGAACATGAGAGAGAGAGATCAAACACATAGCTACTGGTACATACCCTCAGCCCTGAGGGTGAACTACTCCCTCCTCTTCATGGAGAGCGCCGGGATGATGAAGATAGCCACCGGAGATGGATTCCCCCTCCGGCAGGGTGCCGGAACGGGTCTAGATTGGTTTTCGGTGGCTACGGAGGCTTCTGGCGGCGGAACTCCCGATCTATTCTGCTCCCCGATGCTTTTAGGGTATATTGATATATATATATGGGCGAAAGAAGTCGGTTAGGGGGGGCCACGAGGCGGCCACGAGGCAGGGAGGCGCGCCCAGGGGGTAGGGCGTGCCCCCCACCCTCGTGGTGGCCTCGGGATGTTGGAAATATGCCCTAGAGGCAATAATAAAATGATTATTATTATATTTCTTTGTTCATGATAATTGTCTATTGTTCATGCTAAATTGTGTTATCCGGAAATCGTAATACATGTGTGAATACATAGACCACAACACGTCCCTAGTGAGCCTCTAGATGACTAGCTCGTTGATCAAAGGATAGTCATGGTTTCCTGACTATGGACATTAGATGTCATTGATAACGGGATCACATCATTAGGAGAATTATGTGATGGAGAAGACCCAATCCTAAGCATAGCTCAAAGATCGTGTAGTTCATTTGCTGTAGCTTTTCTGAATGTCAAGTATCATTTCCTTAGACCATGAGATTGTGTAACTCCCGGACACCATAGGAGTGCCTTGGGTGTGCCAAACGTCACAACGTAACTGGGTGACTATAAAGGTACATTACAGGTATCTCCAAAAGTGTCTGTTGGGTTGGCACGAATCGAGACTGGGATTTGTCACTCTGTATGACGGAGAGGTATCTCTGGGCCCACTCGGTAATGCATCATCATAATGAGCTCAATGTGATCAAGTGGTTGATCACGAGATCATGCATTACGGTACGAGTAAAGTGACTTGCCGGTAACGAGACTGAACAAGGTATTGGGATACCGACGATCGAGTCTCGGGCAAGTAACGTACCGATTGACAAAGGGAATTGTATACGGATTGATTGAATCCTCGACATCGTGGTTCATCCGATGAGATCATCGTGGAGCATGTGGGAGCCAACATGGATATCCAGATCCCGCTGTTGGTTATTGACCGGAGAGTCGTCTCGGTCATGTCTACATGTCTCCCGAACCCGTAGGGTCTACACACTTAAGGTTCGGTGACGCTAGGGTTGTCAGGAAGACTTGTATGTGATTACCGAATGTTGTTCGGAGTCCTGGATGAGATCCCGGACATCACGAGGAGTTCCGGAATGGTCCGGAGGTGAAGATTTATATGTAGGAAGTTGTCATACGGTCACCGGAATGGTTCAGGGGCATATCGGTATTGTACCGGGGCCATCGGAGGGGTTCCGGGGGTCCACCGGGAGGGGCCACCTCTCTCGGAGGGCCTAATGGGCTGTAGAGGAAAGGGGACCAGCCCTACATGGGCTGGCCGCATCCCCCCTTGGGCCCATGTGCCTAGGGTTGGGGGGGAAACCCTAAAGGGAGCGCCCCCTTGCTTGGGGGGCAAGCCCCCTCCCCTTGGCCGCCGCCCCCCTCTAGATCTCATCTAGAGGGGGCCGGCCCCCTTCGTCCTTCCCCTATAAATAGAGGGGCAAGGGGAGGGCTGCATACAACATCCAAGGCGCAGCCCCTCCCCTCCCCAACACCTCTCCTCCTCCATAAGAGCTTGGCGAAGCCCTGCCGGAGTACTGCAACTTCATCACCACCATGCCGTCGTGCTGCTGTTGGAGCCCTCTTCCTCAACCTCTCCCTCCTCCTTGCTGGATCAAGACGCGGGAGACGTCCTCGCTTCGTACGTGTGTTGAACACGGAGGTGCCGTCCGTTCGGCGCTAGGATCTTCGGTGATTTGGATCACGACGAGTACGACTCCATCAACCCCGTTCTCTTGAACGCTTCCACTCATGATCTACAAGGGTATGTAGATGCACTCCTCTCTCCCTCGTTGCTAGATGACTCCATAGATTGATCTTGGTGATGCGTAGAAAATTTTAAAATTCTGCTACGTTCCCCAACAGTGGCATCATGAGCTAGGTCTATGCGTAGTTACTATGCACGAGTAGAACACAAAGCAGTTGTGGGCGTCGATATTGTCAATTTGCTTGCCGTTACTAGTCTTATCTTGATTCGGTGGCATCGTGGGATGAAGCGGCCCGGACCGACCTTACATGTACGCTTACGTGAGACTGGTTCCACCGATTGACATGCACTAGTTGCATAAGGTGGCTGGCGGGTGTCTGTCTCTCCCACTTTAGTCGGATCGGATTCGATGAACAGGGTCCTTATGAAGGGTAAATAGAAATTGGCAATTCACGTTGTGGTTTTGGCATAGGTAAGAAACGTTCTTGCTAGAATCCTATAGTAGCCACGTAAAAACTTGCAACAACAATTAGAGGACGTCTAACTTGTTTTTGCAGCAAGTGTTTTGTGATGTGATATGGCCAAAGGATGTGATGAATGATATATGTGATGTATGAGATGATCATGTTCTTGTAATAGGAATCACGACTTGCATGTCGATGAGTATGACAACCGGCAGGAGCCATAGGAGTTGTCTTTATTTATTTATGACCTGCGTGTCAACATAAACATCATGTAATTACTTTACTTTATTGCTAAAGCGTTAGCCATAGTAGTAGAAGTAATAGATGACGAGACAACTTCAAGAAGACACGATGATGGAGATCATGATGATGGAGATCATGGTGTCATGCCGGTGACAACGATGATCATGGAGCCCCGAAGATGGAGATCAAAAGGAGCAAATGATATTGGCCATATCATGTCACTATTTGATTGCATGTGATGTTTATCATGTTTTACATCTTATTTGCTTAGAACGACGGTAGCTTAAATAAGATGATCCCTCACAATAATTTCAAGAAAGTGTTCCCCCTAACTGTGCACCGTTGCGAAGGTTCGTTGTTTCGAAGCACCACGTGATGATCGGGTGTGATAGATTCTAACGTTCGAATACAACGGGTGTAAGCCAGATTTACACACGCAATACACTTAGGTTGACTTGACGAGCCTAGCATGTACAGACATGGCCTCGGAACACGGAAGACCGAAAGGTCGAGCATGAGTCGTATAGAAGATACGATCAACATTAAGATGTTCACCAATGTTGGCTAGTCCGTCTCACGTGATGATCGGACATGGCCTAGTTAACTCGGATCATGTTTCACTTAGATGACTGGAGGGATGTCTATCTAAGTGGGAGTTCATTGAGTAATTTGATTAGATGAACTTAATTATCATGAACTTAGTCTAAAATCTTTACAATATGTCTTGTAGATCAAATGGCCCACGTTGTCCTCAACTTCAACGCGTTCCTAGAGAAAACCAAGCTGAAAGACGATGGCAGCAACTATACGGACTGGGTCCGGAACCTGAGGATCATCCTCATAGCTGCCAAGAAATATTATGTCCTAGAAGCACCGCTAGGTGATGCACCTGTTCCACAGAACCAAGACATTATGAACGCTTGGCTGTCACATGCTGATGATTACTCCCTCGTTCAGTGCGGCATGCTTTACAGCTTAGAACCGGGGCTCCAAAAGCGTTTTGAGAGACACGGAGCATATGAGATGTTCGAAGAGCTGAAAATGGTTTTTCAAGCTCATACCCGGGTCGAGAGATATGAAGTCTCCGACAAGTTCTTCAGCTGTAAGATGGAGGAAAATAGTTCTGTCAGTGAGCACATACTCAGAATGTCTGGGTTGCATAACCGCTTGACTCAGCTGGGAGTTAATCTCCCGGATGACGCGGTCATTGACAGAATCCTTCAGTCGCTTCCACCGAGCTACAAGAGCTTTGTGATGAACTTCAATATGCAGGGGATGGAAAAGACCATTCCTGAGGTGTATTCAATGCTGAAATCAGCAGAGGGGAAATCAAAAAGGAACATCAAGTATTGATGGTGAATAAAACCACTAAGTTCAAGAAAGCAAGGGTAAGAAGAACTTCAAGAAGGATGGCAAGGGAGTTGCCGCGCCCGGTAAGCAAGCTGCCGGGAAGAAGCCAAAGTATGGACCCAAGCCCGAGACTGAGTGTTTTTATTGCAAGGGAAGTGGTCACTGGAAGCGAAACTGCCCCAAATACTTAGCGGACAAGAAGGCCGGCAACACTAAAGGTATATGTGATATACATGTAATTGATGTGTACCTTACCAGTACTCGTAGTAGCTCCTGGGTATTTGATACCGGTGTGGTTGCTCACATTTGTAACTCAAAGCAGGAGCTGCAGAATAAGCGGAGACTGGCAAAGGACGAGGTGACGATGCGCGTCGGGAATGGTTCCAAGGTCGATGTGATCACCGTCGGCATGCTGCCTCTACATTTACCTACGGGATTAGTTTTAAACCTCAATAATTGTTATTTAGTGCCAGCTTTGAGCATGAACATTGTATCAGGATCTCGTTTAATTCGAGATGGCTACTCATTTAAATCCGAGAATAATGGTTGTTCTATTTATATGAGAGATATGTTTTATGGTCATGCTCCGATGGTGAATGGTTTATTCTTAATGAATCTCGAGCGTAATGCTACACATATTCATAGTGTGAATACCAAAAGATATAAGGTTGATAATGATAGTCCCACATACTTGTGGCACTGCCGCCTTGTTCACATAGGTGTCAAATGCATGAAGAAGCTCCATGCAGATGGACTTTTAGAGTCTCTTGATTACGAATCATTTGACACGTGCGAACCATGCCTCATGGGTAAAATGACCAAGACTCCGTTCTCAGGAACAATGGAGCGAGCAACCAACTTATTGGAAATCATACATACTGATGTGTGTGGACCAATGAGTGTTGAGGCTCGCGGTGGCTATCATTATGTTCTCACCCTCACTGATGACTTGAGTAGATATGGGTATGTCTACTTAATGAAACACAAGTCTGAGACCTTTGAAAAGTTCAAGGAATTTCAAAGTCAGGTTGAGAATCAACGTGACAAGAAAATCAAGTTCTTGCGATCAGATCGTGGGGGAGAATACTTGAGTCACGAATTTGGCACACACTTAAGAAAATGTGGAATAGTTTCACAACTCACGCCGCCTGGAACACCTCAGCGTAATGGTGTGTCCGAACGTCGTAATCGCACTCTATTGGATATGGTGCGATCTATGATGTCTCTTACCGATTCACCGCTGTCATTTTGGGGCTATGCTTTAGAGACTGCCGCATTCACTTTAAATAGGGCTCCGTCGAAATTCGTTGAGATGACACTGTATGAATTATGGTTTGGGAAGAAACCTAAGCTGTCGTTTCTAAAAGTTTGGGAATGCGATGCTTATGTCAAGAAACTTCAACCTGAAAAGCTCGAACCCAAGTTGAAAAAATGCGTCTTCATAGGATACCCTAAAGAAACTGTTGGGTATACCTTCTACCTCAGATCCGAAGGCAAGATCTTTGTTGCCAAGAATGGGTCCTTTCTAGAGAAAGAGTTTCTCTCGAAAGAAATAAGTGGGAGGAAAGTAGAACTTGATGAAGTATTACCTCTTGAACCGGTAAGTGGCGCAGCTCAAGAAAATGTTCCTGAGGTGCCTGCACCGACTAGAGAGGAAGTTAATGATGATGATCATGAAACTTTAGATCAAGTTACTACTGAACTTCGTAGGTCCACAAGGACACGTTTCGCACCAGAGTGGTACGGCAACCCTATCTTGGAAATCATGTTGTTAGACAACGGTGAACCTTCGAACTATGAAGAAGCGATGGCGGGCCCAGATTCTGACAAATGGCTGGAAGCCATGAAATCCGAGATAGGATCCATGTATGAAAACGAAGTGTGGACTTTGACTGACTTGCCCGATGATCGGCGAGCCATAGAAAATAAATGGATCTTTAAGAAGAAGACAGACGCGGATGGTAACGTAACCATCTATAAAGCTCGGATTGTCACTAAGGGTTATCGACAAGTTCAAGGGGTTGACTACGATGAGACTTTCTCACCCGTAGCAAAGCTGAAGTCCGTCCGAATCATGTTAGCAATTTCCGCATTCTATGATTATGAGATATGGCAAATGGACGTCAAAACGGCATTCCTTAATGGTTTCCTTAAGGAAGAATTGTATATGATGCAGCCGGAAGGTTTTGTCGATCCTAAGAATGCTGACAAGGTGTGCAAACTCCAACGCTCGATTTATGGGCTGGTGCAAGCATCTCGGAGTTGGAACATTCGTTTTGATGAGATGATCAAAGCGTTTGGGTTTATGCAGACTTATGGAGAAGCCTGCATTTACAAGAAAGTGAGTGGGAGCTCTGTAGCATTTCTCATATTGTATGTGGATGACATACTGTTGATGGGAAATGATATAGAATTCTTGGAAAGCATAAAGGCCTACTTGAACAAGTGTTTTTCAATGAAGGACCTTGGAGAAGCTACTTATATATGAGGCATCAAGATCCATAGAGATAGATTGAGACACCTCATTGGTCTTTCACAGAGTACGTACCTTGACAAGATATTGAAGAAGTTCAAAATGGATCAGTCAAAGAAGGGGTTCTTGCCTGTATTGCAAGGTATGAGATTGAGCACGGCTCAATGCCCGACCACGGCAGAAGATAGAGAAAAGATGAGTGTCTTTCCCTATGCCTCAGCCATAGGGTCTATCATGTATGCTATGCTATGTACCAGACCTGATGTAAACCTTGCCGTAAGTTTGGTAGGAAGGTACCAAAGTAACCCCGGCATGGAACACTGGACAGTGGTCAAGAATATCCTGAAGTACCTGAAAAGGACCAAGGAAATGTTTCTCGTTTATGGAGGTGACGAAGAGCTCGTCGTAAAGGGTTACGTCGATGCTAGCTTCGACACAGATCTGGATGACTCTAAGTCACAAACTGGATACGTCTATATTTTGAATGGTGGGGCAGTAAGCTGGTGCAGTTGCAAGCAAAGCATTGTGGCGGGATCTACATGTGAAGCGGAGTACATGGCAGCCTCGGAGGCAGTACAAGAAGCAGTCTGGGTGAAGAAGTTCATTACCGACCTAGGAGTCATACCCAATGCGTCGGGCCCGATGACTCTCTTCTGTGACAACACTGGAGCTATTGCCCTTGCCAAGGAGCCCAGGTTTCACAGGAAGACCAGGCATATCAAGCGTCGCTTCAACTCCATTCGTGAAAGTGTTCAAAATGGAGACATAGAGATTTGTAAAGTACATACGGACCTGAATGTAGCAGATCCATTGCCTAAACCTCTCCCTAGAGCAAAACATGATCAACACCAGAACTGCATGGGTGTTCGATTCATCACAATGTAACTAGAATATTGACTCTAGTGCAAGTGGGAGACTGTTGGAAATATGCCCTAGAGGCAATAATAAAATGGTTATTATTATATTTCTTTGTTCATGATAATTGTATATTGTTCATGCTATAATTGTGTTATCCGGAAATCGTAATACATGTGTGAATACATAGACCACAACACATCCCTAGTGAGCCTCTAGTTGACTAGCTCGTTGATCAAAGGATAGTCATGGTTTCCTGACTATGGACATTAGATGTCATTGATAACGGGATCACATCATTAGGAGAATGATGTGATGGACAAGACCCAATCCTAAGCATAGCTCAAAGATCGTGTAGTTTGTTCGCTGTAGCTTTTCTGAACGTCAAGTATCATTTCCTTAGACCATGAGATTGTGTAACTCCCGGACACCATAGGAGTGCCTTGGGTGTGCCAAATGTCACAACGTAACTGGGTGACTATAAAGGTACATTACAGGTATCTCCAAAAGTGTCTGTTGGGTTGGCACGAATCGAGACTGGGATTTGTCACTCCGTATGACGGAGAGGTATCTCTGGGCCCACTCGGTAATGCATCATCATAATGAGCTCAATGTGATCAAGTGGTTGATCACGGGATCATGCATTACGGTACGAGTAAAATGACTTGCCGGTAACGAGACTGAACAAGGTATTGGGATACCGACGATCGAGTCTCGGGCAAGTAACGTACCGATTGACAAAGGGAGTTGTATACGGATTGATTGAATCCTCGACATCGTGGATCATCCGATGAGATCATCGTGGATCATGTGGGAGCCAACATGGGTATCTAGATCCCGCTGTTGGTTATTGACTGGAGAGTCCTCTCGGCCATGTCTACATGTCTCCTGAACCCGTAGGGTCTACACACTTAAGGTTCGGTGACACTAGGGTTGTTAGGAAGACTTGTATGTGATTACCGAATGTTGTTTGGAGTCCCGGATGAGATCCCGAACGTCACGAGGAGTTCCAGAATGGTCCGGAGGTGAAGATTTATATGTAGGAAGTTGTCATACGGTCACCGAAACGGTTCGGGGGCATATCGGTATTGTACCGGGGTCACCGGAGGGGTTTCGGGGGTCCACCGGGAGGGGCCACCTCTCTCGGAGGGCCTAATGGGCTGTAGAGGAAAGGGGACCAGCCCTACATGGGCTGGCCGCATCCCCCCCTTGGGCCCATGCGCTTAGGGTTGGGGGGGGGGACCCTAAAGGGGGCGCCCCCCTTGCTTGGGGGGCAAGCCCCCTCCCCTTGGCCGCCGCCCCCCCTCTAGATCTCATCTAGATGGTCCGGCCACCTTCCTCCTTCCCCTATAAATAGAGGGGCAAGGGGAGGGCTGCATACAACATCCAAGGCGCAGCCCCTCCCCTCCCCAACACCTCTCCTCCTCCATAAGAGCTTGGCGAAGCCCTGCCAGAGTACTGCAGCTTCATCACCACCACGTCATCGTGCTGCTGTTGGAGCCCTCTTCCTCAACCTCTCCCTCCTCCTTGCTGGATCAAGGCGCGGGAGACGTCCTCGCTCTGTACGTGTGTTGAACGCGGAGGTGCCGTCCGTTCAGTGCTAGGATCTTCGGTGATTTGGATCACGACGAGTACGACTCCATCAACCCTGTTCTCTTGAATGCTTCCGCTCGTGATCTACAAGGGTATGTAGATGCACTCCTATCTCCCTCGTTGCTAGATGACTCCATAGATTAATCTTGGTGATGCATAGAAAATTTTAAAATTCTGCTACGTTCCCCAACACGGGACTCTTCTGGCCCACCTCCGGTACTCCGTGGGCTTCTTCTGGTCCAAAAATGATCTCCGTGAAGTTTCAAGTCAATTGGACTCCATTTGATTTTCCTTTTCTGCGACACTTAAAAACAAGGAAAAAACAGAAACTTGCACTAGGCTCTAAGTTAGTAGGTTAGTCCCAAAAATCATATAAAATAGCATATTAATTTATATAAAACATCCAAGGTCGATAATATAATAGCATGGAACAATCAAAAATTATAGATACGTTGGAGACGTATCAAGCATCCCCAAGCTTAATTCCTGCTCGTCCTCGAGTAGGTACATGATAAAAAAAAATTGATGCGGAATGCTACCTAACATATTTATCAATGTAATCTTCTCTATTGTGGCAAGAATATTCAGATCCATAAGATTCAAGACAAAACTTTAATATTGACATAAAAATAATAATACTTCAAGCATACTAACAAAGTAATCATGTATTCTCAAAATAACATGGCCAAAGAAAGCTATCCCTATAAAATCATATAGTCTGGCTAAGCTCTATCACAAAATAATTAAATCATGCACAACCCCAATGACAAGCCAAGCAATTGTTTCATACTTTTGATGTTCTCAAACTTTTTCAATCTTCACGCAATACATGAGCGTGAGCCATGGACATAGCACTGTAGGTGGAATAAAATGGTGGTTGTGGAGAAGACAAAAAGGGAGAAGATAGTCTCACATCAACTAGGCGTATCAACGGGCTATGGAGATGCCCATCAATAGCTATCAATGTGAGTGAGTAGGGATTGCCATGCAACGGATGCACTAGACCTATAAGTGTATGAAAGCTCAACAAAAGAAACTAAGTGGGGGTGCATCCAACTTGCTTGCTCACAAGACCTAGGGCAATTTGAGGAAGCCCATCATTGGAATATACAAACCAAGTTATATAATGAAAGATTCCCACTAGTATGTGAAAGTGACAACATAGGAGACTCTCTATCATGAAGATCATAATGCTACTTTGAAGCACACGTGTGGTAAAAGGATAGTAGCATTGCCCCTTCTCTCTTTTTCTCTCATTTTTTTATTTGGGCATTTTCTCCTTTTTTGGCCTCTTTTTTCTCTCTCTTTTTTTAATTTGTTTTTCGTCCGGAGTCTCGTCCCGACTTGTGGGGGAATCATAGTCTCCATCATCCTTTCCTCACTGGGACAATGCTCTAATAATGATGATCATCACACTTCTTTTTACTTACAACTCAATAATTACAACTCGATACTTAGACAAAATATGACTCTATATGAATGCCTCCAGCGGTGTACCGGGATGTGCAATGACTCATGAGTGACATGTATGAAAGAATTATGAACGGTGGCTTTGCCACAAATACAATGTCAACTACATGATCATGCAAAGCAATATGACAATGATGAAGCGTGTCATAATAAACGGAAGGGTGAAAAGTTGCATGGCAATATATCTCGGAATGGCTATGGAAATGCCATAATAGGTAGGTATGGTGGCTGTTTTTAGGAAGGTATGAGGTGGGTTTATGGTACCGGCAAAAGTTACGCGATACTAGAGAGTCTAGAAATGGTGGAAGGGTGAGAGTGCATATAATCCATGGACTCAACATTAGTCATAAAGAACTCACATACTTATTGCAAAAATCTATTAGTTATCGAAACAAAGTATTACGAGCATGCTCCTAGGGGGATATATTGGTAGGAAAAGACCATCGCTCGTCCCTGACCGCCACTCATAAGGAAGACAATCAATAAATAAATCATGCTTCGACTTCATCACATAACGGTTCACCATACGTGCATGCTATGGGAATCACAAACTTTAACACAAGTATCTCTCAAATTCACAACTACTCAACTAGCATGACTCTAATATCAACATCTTCATATCTCAAAACATTCATCAAGTATCAAACTTCTCATAGTATTCAATGCACTTATATGAAAGTTTTTATTATGCCTAAAAGCAAATTACCATGTTGTTCTAAAGACTCTCAAAATGATATAAGTGAAGCATGAGAGTCCATCCATTGCTTCAAAATAAAACAACCGCCGTGCTCTAAAAAGATATAAGTGAAGCACTAGAGCAAAAGACAAACTACTCCAAAAGATATAAGTGAAGATCAATGAGTAGTCGAATAATTATGCAACTATGTGAAGTCTCTCTAACATTTAAGAATTTCAGATCTTGGCATTTTATTCAAACAGCAAGCAAAACAAAAGAAAATAAAATTACGCTCCAAGCAAAACACATATCATGTGGTGAATAAAAATATAGCTCCAAGTAAAGTTACATATGAATGAAGACGAAAGAGGGGATGCCTTCTGGGGCATCCCCAAGCTTAGGCTCTTGGTTGTCCTTGAATATTACCTTGGGGTGCCTTGGGAATCCCCAAGCTTAGGCTCTTGCCACTCCTTATTCCATAGTCCATTGAATCTTTACCCAAAACTTGAAAACTTCACAAAACAAAACTTGACAGAAAACTCGTAAGCTCTGTTATTATAAGAAAATAAATCACCACTTAGGTACTGTTGTGAACTTATTCTAAATTCATATTGGCGTAATATCTACTGTATTCCAACTTATCTATGGTTCATACCCTCCGATAATACTCATAGATTCATCAAAATAAGCAAACAACACAATGAAAACAAAATCTGTCAAAAACAGAACAGTCTATAGTAATCTGTAACTCTTGAATACTTCTGTAACTCCAAAAATCCTGAGAAATTAGGAAGTCCTAGGCAATTTGTTTATTAAGCTACTGCAAGTGGAATTAGTATTTTATCGCTCTCTGGTAAAAAATGAAATTTATTCTCGTGAGTGCATACTTTCTGTTTTTTACAGCAAGATCAAATAACAATCACCTAAGAAGATCATAAACGCTTTACTTAGCACAAACACTAATTAAAACATAAAAATCACAATCATAACAGAGGATAGATTATTAATTTATTGCTAAACAGGAGCAAAAGGCAAGGAGCTAAAATAAAATTGGGTTGCCTCCTAACAAGCGCTATCATTTAACGCCCCTAGCTAGGCATGATGATTTCAATGATGCTAACATAAAAGATAAGAATTGTAACATAAAGAGAGCATCATGAAGAATATGACTAGTACATTTAAGTCTAACCCACTTCCTATGCATAGGGATTTTGTGAGCAAACAACTTGTGGGAACAAGAATCAACTTGCATAGGAAAGTAAAACAAGCATAACTTCAAAATTTTAAACACATAGAGAGGAAACTTGATATTATTGCAATTACTACAAGCATATGTTCCTCCCTCATAATAATTTTTAGTAGCATCATGAATGAACTCAACAATATAACTATCAAATAAAGCATTCTTTTCATGATCTACAACCATAGAAAATTTACTACTCTCCACATAAGCAAAATTCTTCTCAATCGGAATAGTGGGAGAAAACTCAACAAAATAACTATCATGTGAGGCATAATCCAATTGAAAGTTAAAATCATGATGACAAGTTTCATGGATATCATTATTCTTTATAGCATACAAGTCATCACAATAATCATCATAGATAGCAACTTTGTTCTCATAAACAATTGGAACCTCTTCCGAAATAGTGGATTCATCACTAAATAAAGTCATGACCTCTCCAAATACACTTTCATCAATATAATCATCATAAATAGGAGGCATGCTATCATCATAATAAATTTGCTCATCAAAACTTGGGAGACAAAAAAATATCATCTTCATCAAACATAGCATCCCCAAGCTAGTGGCTTTGCATATCATTAGCATCATAGATATTCAAGGAATTCATACTGACAATATTGCAATCATGCTCATCATTCAAATATTTACTGCCAAACATTTTATAGACTTCTTCTTCTAGCATTTGAGCATAATTTTCCTTTCCATCATTCTCATGAAAGATATTAAAAATATGAAGCGCATGAGGCAAACTCAATTGCATTTTTAAGTTTACTTTTATAAACTAAACTAGTGCTAAAACAAGAAACAAAAAGATTCGATTGCAAGATCTAAAGATATACCTTGAAGCGCTAACCTCCCAGGGAACGGCGCCAGAAAAGAGCTTGATGTCTACTACACAACCTTCTTCTTGTAGACGTTGTTGGGCCTCCAAGTGCAGAGGTTTGTAGGACAGTAGAAAATTTCCCTCAAGTGGATGACCTAAGGTTTATCAATCCATGGGAGGCATAGGATGAAGATGGTCTCTCTCAAACAATCCTGCAACCAAATAACAAAGAGTCTCTTGTGTCCCCAACACACCCAATACAATGGTAAATTGTATAGGCGCACTAGTTCGACGAAGAGATGGTGATACAAGTGCAATATGGATGATAGATATAGGTTTTTGTAATCTGAAAATATAAAAACAGCAAGGTAACTAATGATAAAAGTGAGCATAAACGGTATTGCAATGAGTTGAAACAAGGCCTAGGGTTCATACCTTCACTAGTGCAAGTTCTATCAACAATAATAACATAATTGGATCATATAACTATCCCTCAACATGCAATAAAGAGTCACTCCAAAGTCACTAATAGCGGAGAACAAACGAAGAGATTATGGTAGGGTACGAAACCACCTCAAAGTTATCCTTTCTCATCGATCTATTCAAGAGTCCGTAGTAAAATTACACAAAGCTATTCTTTCCGTTCGATCTATCATAGAGTTCATACTAGAATAACACCTTAAGACACAAATCAACCAAAACCCTAATGTCACCTAGATACTCCAATGTCACCTCAAGTATCCATGGGTATGATTATATGATATGCATCACACAATCTCAGATTCATCTATTCAATCAACACAAAGAACTTCAAAGAGTGCCCCAAAGTTTCTACCGGAGAGTCAAGACGAAAACGTGTGCCAACCCCTATGCATAAGTTCACGAGGTCACAGAACTCGCAAGTTGATCACCAAAACATACATCAAGTGGATCACGTGATATCCCATTGTCACCACAGATAAGCACATGCAAGACATACATCAAGTGTTCTCAAATCCTTAAAGACTCAATCCGATAAGATAACTTCAAAGGGAAAACTCAATCCATCACAAGAGAGTAGAGGGGAGAAACATCATAAGATCCAACTATAATAGCAAAGCTCGCGACACATCAAGATCGTACCACCTCAAGAACATGAGAGAGAGAGAGAGAGAGATCAAACACATAGCTACTGGTACATACCCTCAGCCCCGAGGGTGAACTACTCCCTCCTCGTCATGGAGAGCGCCGTGATGATGAAGATAGCCACCGGAGAGGGATTCCCCCCTCCGGCAGGGTGCCAGAATGGGTCTAGATTGGTTTCCGATGGCTACGAAGGCTTCTGGTAGCGAAACTCCCGATCTATTCTGCTCCCCGATGTTTTTAGGGTATATTGATATATATAGGCGAAAGAAGTCGGTCAGGGGGGCCACGAGGCGGCCACGAGGCAGGGGGCGCGCCTAGGGGGGTAGGGCGCGCCCCCACCCTCGTGGTGGCCTCGGGACTCTTCTGGCCCACCTCCGGTACTTTGTGGGCTTCTTCTGGTCCAAAAATGATCTCTGTGAAGTTTCAGGTCAATTGGACTCCGTTTGATTTTCCTTTTCTGCGATACTTAAAAACAAGGAGAAAACAAAAACTGGCATTGGGCTCTAGGTTAATAGGTTAGTCCCAAAAATCATATAAAATAGCATATTAATGCATATAAAACATCCAAGGTTGATAATATAATAGCATGGAACAATAAAAAATTATAGATACGATGGAGACGTATCAGCGGCCACCTCGCCAACGTCTGCCAGAGAGGCCATGATAAACCTCTTCTTGGCCGAACGCTCGTTGGGCTCCTCGGGATACGTGGCCGAGCTTAGGCTACAACATTCTGGAGCAGGGGATGTGGATGTGGCGGGGAGGGACACCGCATGACTCATCTAAAAACTCAGGGGAGTGGGGTGATGGCATGGGAATCGCTGGGTAATCTGAACTTTATTATCTAAGCTGGGAGGAACGGGCAGACAGGTAGGGGTTGGTGGCGACGCCGGTGGTGGCCGCGAGCTAGGCTTCGAGGAGGGGAGGGGGCGGGTGGGGGACCGGGGAGGGGGGAGGGTGTTTGAGGATACACCGCAGCTACTGAAATTTTTAGTAATGGTGGGTGGAGATGGTGGTGGACTACTGCAATATTTTTTATAAGGTTGGTGCTGGAGGAGTGTGGGTGACGGTTGAAGTACGACGGCTACTAAAATTTGGGTAAAGGAATTGATGCGGGGAGGGAGTGCCCAAGATCATGCACGGCCCAATAACAATATGCGTGTATGATAATAAGGAAAAGTGACGCGGAACCACCGATTTTTGCAACGCTTAAGGCAGGTAGTTTGTTTTTATATTCTAGCTAGATGGTCTATCGCACACGGTTTGTCCTAATTTCCAAATAAACTTACCCGCCTTTAGCTTGCACATGTGGTGGTTTTACAGCGCACTTGCATCACACATGGTTAAGCCAGTACCTCCACCCTTTGCTCGCGCTTGCACGGTCGTGCTGATTTTACAACGCACTTGCATCACACGCGGTTGAGCCAGTACCTCCACCTTTGCTCGCGCTTGCGCAGGCGTGTTGATTCATAGGGCACTTGTATCACACACGGTTAAGGTATTATACCCGTGTCCGTTGAGCGTCATCGGAGTATTTGCAGCAAAAATAACGTTAGAGAGGGTCAGAAGACAACCACACCAGCATGTGGCCCAAATATATATGAGTGAAAAGGGTGGTATGTGATGTTCAATATTCCAATGCACAACTTTGACCGCGCGGGCCCACGGTTGGGCGCATCATCAAAGATCAATGAGAGGGGCAGAAGTCAAGAACCACCTGGAAGTGGCCAAATATATGTAGGAATATTGGGGATGTTTAAAACTTTAAATACACAATGCATAATTTTGGTGGCACGTGCCTGCAAACCCGAAAGCACCCTTGGATATGTGACACCCCAAAATTTTAACCTTGTTTTATTAATTAAAAAATTTCCAGGAAATTTAAACTTTTAATTTTCTAGATTTTCTTTTGATTTCAGAGCCATCCTTTTCCTTATTATGGAGTTTTTACCTCAAGTGAAAAACTTTCCAAAAATATTATTGGACTTGTCTAACCTCTCAAGAAAACATTTCTATTATCAGTGGAATTGATTTGCATGATTATTTCTCTCTGAGCTTTATTCCCTAAAATGATTTTTCCTTTAGTTCTGGAGCTCTTTTGAACTACAACCACTTGATAAATTTATTTAAAATTTTCACCAAAATTTGGAGATGTCATGAGATGTTTTTAAATCACTTTTATGAAAAAATATATTTCATTCATTTAATATTTTGAGCTCTACACCAAGTTTCCAAATCTGGTCCAGAGAGCAATTTTGCACTACAACCCCTTTAAATATTTCTTTCTAGCTTCCACCAAAATTATGGGATGTTAATAGGAGTATATTATTCAACTTCATGCAAAAACCCATTGATGTTCTTTGAAAAATTTGAGTGAATCAACCTCTTTTTCATTCTGGCCCAGTTGGGTGTTTTCAACTACATCCCTAATAAATTTTGCTCTAATGGCCATGAGCTTTCTCCTGCTTGTAGTACACCATACCAAACCCTTAAGTCCAGGAGAATGGACCCATTGGAAGATTTTTGGCTCCTGAAACAATGCCTTTTTCCTTCTGCCAGAACTGAAGTTTGGCAAAACTTACTCTAACAAGTTGGAGCTTTTGGCAAACTAACCTCACCACTCTCTTATTCATTCAAAGACACTCTGATCTGGAGATTTGGGCCACCCCAAGAATTGCCTAGGTGCCATAGGCATTCTGTCAAACACCTGGTGTGCATGTCCAGTTTTGGCATGATTTTTGTTTTGCACTATGATCTTGCCCCTCTGTACATATTGGCATGTCCGCTAATCTCCTAAGGGACCCTAGCCTAGACCTGCTAACCCCCATCTTCACCCTCGCCACCTAGCATACTCTGGCATTTCGCCGAACGCTTGGCGTGCATGCTCTGGGCGCGCCCAGAGCGCGCGTTTTGCACGTGCGTGCACCGAGCCGCCGCGTCCCGTTGCCGACGCCCCGCGCTCGCTCTGGCCCTTCCCCTCTCCCAGTCGACGCCCCGACCCCTCCCCTCACCGCAGAGCCGCCACTGGAGCTCCACAGCGCCGCCGTCAGGTCGGCAGCGGTGGCTAGTGGGCGGCCACAGTGCACCCTGCCATGGACGGCGCCGCCCAAGCCACCCCCGCATGCCAGCTGCCCTCTAGAGCAGTCAGAGCTCATCCAAAAGCTTGTCCGCAAGCGCTCGTCGCCGCCACGTCCCCCTGCTGCAACAGAATGACGGTCGCCGGCGTTCTTATCCACGGCCATCATCGGAACCGACCCCGACCGCCTATTTAAGGAGCCCCGAGCCTCTCCGAAACCTCAGGCGACCTCAAGCCACCCCACCTAGCACCCCCGTAGCAGTCAATCGACCAGGGAAGGCCTTCTTCCCCATCTCCGGCCAGTACAGCCGCCGCCGCCCTCCGGTCCATTCAGTAGCAACCCGAGCCCCTCCCGTCCAACCAGTGCCACCATGCGATTCCCCTCGACCGCGCGGAGCTGCCCGACCCCTCAAACGCGATCAAAACCCACCATAACCCAATTCCCCAATCATGCCCGAAGCTTCCTCCGCCGCGGAGCTCGCCACCGGCGACTCCCTCCATCCCCGCCGGCCAGTCGACCACCGGTAGGACCGCCTAGGAGTGGCGGATCCATCCCTGCCCTCGGATGCCCTCGAGGGGCCGTCGTTCGCCGGCGAAGATCGCCGGAGCTCCGCCTTCGTTCGACGAAAGGAGAGGGAAGGCGGGGGACGACTGGTCAAACCTGACCAGTGGGCCCAAGGGACCCACTGTCGGTGACCCAGCCCGGCCTCCACGTGTTTTAAGTGGAAGCGCAAAACCTAAAGTACGTTTTCTCTGCCCGAAAGCGTATGCGTATTCGAAACGTTTTCTTTTTCTGTTTTATTTTAAAAACAGAGTTTGACTGAAACTTTGACTGGCTATATCTTTTTAAATAAAACTCCAAATGAATTGATTCTTTTTCCTACCTCTCTCAAATTTGACCTAGTTTATTTTAAGATTTATTTCAAAAATAATTAGGACATCTTTTTGTACTGTTTTTGAAGTGTGTGGTATTTGAATATTTTTGAAAATAGGAATTTGGAAGGGAGATATAACTTTCAAAAGTTTTGGAGGGCACCTCACCTCTCCACACCTTGAAGGCAAGCATTCTGAACCCCGGCATAATATATTTTGGGGATTGTTTGATACGGTTATAATCCCACCTCAACATGAAGCATTAGTTATTTTTATGTGACGATATGATCATACGCTTTGAGTGCAAAAATGGTAATTTTTGCTGTTGGAAATGGACATACTTGTGATAGCAATCACCCTCATATGCCTCTCATGCCTACCGGGAAGGACCCGGGAAAGCCTCTGTCTTGTGTAGACACGAGCTTGTCCCTCGTCGAGATGGTTATGACCGGTAGGGCACGGGGAGGTATGATGAGTGGTGGTTGTGCCTGATGGCTGTGAAATATAATTCTTGAGCTAACCATGTAGGAAATACTTAAGCCTCCTGAGTGGGCCGTAGATCGAGTCTTGTTCCAGTAACCCCCATACTTGTTTCATGCTGCCACTTGCCCCTGCCGTAGGTAGGGTACGGTTCAGTAAGTTGTCAACCCCTGTCCTAGCACACACTGTACAGAGAGGCCATGGTGGAAGATACCGGTTGTAGCTGGTAGGCATGCCACCTGGTCCGGGGGCATGGGTGTTTCCGGTTGGGACCGAGAGGGGAGGCCACCCCTTAGAGCGCGCGATAAAAATTTGATCCCATGCTACGCGAGGTTGTAGCCTCCCCACTTAGAGTTTTGCTTAACAGGTGTCAAGGGTGATTCCAGACACTGGTGAGTTAGGCTGGTGTGTGCGGTCAGGTGTGTTTTCAATCAAAAGATCATGGACGGAATTAGTCCCGATGGACTAAAGAAATCCGTTGCTAGTGGGTAAAGAGTACACCCTTTGCAGAGATATTGAACCTATTCGAATAGCCGTGTCCATGGTTAAGGACTATAGTCTGGGATGGCTCAAGCGTCGGTCTTCGGAGGAGAAACTACTAAACCAGAATATTGATTATGACTTGTAATATATGATGGTTATGATTATTATCATTGTGGACTAACCGTTTGCATTGTTTGAAATAATGAATATCCCTGGGACGGTACTACCTCCTGGATATTCACTGTGAATATGTTTATATATAAGCCCTTTTTGTGGTGTCGCTCAGACGCCCGACTGTGGCATGTTTGTTATTTCATTTACTTATAAGCCCTTTATGTGGTGTCGCACAGACGCCCGACTATGGCATGTCCGTTATTTCATTTACTTATAAGCCCTTTATGTGGTGTCGCACCGACGCTCGACTGTGGCATGCTTGTTATTCCTTTTATATATAAGCCCTTTATGTGGTGTCGCTCAGACGCCCGACTGAGGCATGCTTCATAGTATTATCCTTTCAAGGCGTCGCTTCAGACACCCGATTGGTACTCTGCATTTCTACACCCTGATTGTTTACTCATGTTTTATTTAAATGATCTACTTGCGTGCATCATGAACCTTATTTCATAACTGACGAAGTGATCATAGAATATTTTAAAGCATGATTAACGGTGGCTATATTATACCTACGTTCTTAATGTTTGCGAGTACATTCAAAGTACTCACTGGCTTGTCCCTGGCTATTGTCTTGGCCAGATTTCTTGCGTGGAGAGGAGCATTGCGATGACAGCCCCGGAACCTACGCAATGGAGAGAGCAGTCTCGCAAAGATAGGAGTTGTCTTGGTCAGCTGTTCCCGTGGGAAATGGAGTCCCATAGACGCTGATGATCCGCAAACCACTGCCGCCTTCAGCCACTAGCAAACCATTTGTTGTACTCATAGGCCAGAATGGTCTTGTACTTCATATTTTGTATTTTGCTTGGAGTTTCTGTAACAAGTTGGTGCCTCATCAGCTAACAGTAATCCTGGGGCTGGTGAGCACAAGGGCCGCTTTTAGGAAATTAATATCCCGAAAATCCGGTCCTGACAAACTTGGTATCAGAGCCAGGCTGACCATTGGCTAATCCTATCTTAGCCAGGTCGAAAAACCTAGGTAAACCAACCCACCAGATCTTAACCAAGCCCCGGCCAAGCTTCTCATGTAAGATAGCCTCACAGTGACCTGACACCTTTTGGCAGTCGGTGCCCAACCTATCAGTCTAGCCTGTCGATTATGCGCCAGTGACCGGCCCCTAAACCGTCCTTTTCGCAAGCGTGCGAAGGAAGACTCCGCCCCTTTTTCTATAGAAGGGCACGCTAGCCTCAACCCAGCACAGCACAGCCTCTACCCCAAACCGAGTTATAATGCCTGGCCCCATTGTTCACAATGAGACCACAGCAACCAACCTTGGAGGTTTCGTGGCCGTGCTAGCAAACCTCACCCGCCGTGCCTTCGCGTTAGAAGAGCCCCCGGAGTATGTTGTGTACCAAGGGTCCATGAGCGGTGAGAGCCGTCAATTTTGGGCCACTGTGCACGTCTATGGTAGGGGTCTATCGCCAGAACGCCCCTATAGGTTCACCGGAAGGACAACTTCCTTTGAGCCACAAGCCATCCAACTAGCTGCCCGAGAAGCTATAGTTCAACTCCGGCACTTGTCGCCCAGAGTTGACTGTCGCTCCTTCTACTACTACCCTAGCCGTGACGGGTATGGTAGACCACCACAAGTTGCCAACGGAGATCACAAGACGGATCCTGCATTATTGCATCTGGTGCGCTATGTAAGTGCACTAGAGGGACTGTTCGATCAAATCACCCTAGATCTGATCACAACTCGTGGAGAACTGATCCGCCGACCCCCAGCAAGAAGAGAGGCTGAGCCCGACGCCGACAACCCAGTCGTGCTGTTCGGACAACTGATCGAGACCTTGAGGTCAGCCCCAGCCATCAGCCAAGGTGCTTTGATGACCCCAGAAGTGCTTCGCCGCCTTTTGGGAACACACTCCAACGGGATTGTGGCTAACAATCCCCGCGATGGTCATCATCACTACCCCGACCCTGCAGTTCTGCAACCCCCTGCAGCTAACTCCGATGGTGAAGCCCGTGGAGAAAACTCGACAGCCACGAGGCACGCCCGCTTAGATATAAACGAGGTAGACTAAGTCACTCGAGTAGTACCGAGTCTCAGTATATCCACACCCTGTAATTGTGTGATCTCGTATCACCATATTGGAATACTATCTGCTTGTGCATCCCTATTTTGAATAGTGGCCATGCTTGAGTGTGTTGGTGTACGGCTGCATTTTTAATTCTGGGCGTAACTACCAAAACCAACCCCGACGACACCCATAGTAACACGTCACTTTTGGGAGATGTGTGTAACTGTGGCTTTGACCCTAACCCCCATGAGAGCAGAACCAGCAAACAAGTGCCCCTCATCGTGGTAAATAACCCAGCCCAGTTGCTTTATAAAAGGGACACCTCGTGACCTTGCCGAGTACCCCTCATCTTGTGCGCAACCCTCACAACCATTTCTTGCCATGCCGAGCCCTAGCATTTATCTAAGAACCTCGGATGCAACCCCGGGTAGTTTTGTTAAAATATTGTGGGACTTTACCTGCAGTACCATGGGTTCTACCCAGCCACCCCAGTACGAGCTGCTCAAATCGAGGATCACCTCTTCCACCTCGAAATATTGGGCAGTAGTGCACATTCCTCCCATAAACTCAAATCAGGACCCAACGGAAGTCTCCTTCCTAGGGAAATCTATGCCGACTCGCAGATGGCCATAGAAGCGGCTGCACACGAAGCGATTGTTCGCCTTCGATTTGCGGTACCCTATGCCAGTGAACGAGGGTATTATTACTTTCCGAGCCGTGCAGCACCCAGGGAGGTGACATCTTTTCCCGATGGACGAATTGAGAGAGACCCAGTACTAGCCAACCTTGTCTAGTATGTCATCGCTCAAGAGCGTTTGACCCAGCGAGTGATGGGTTATCTCCAAAGCCTCGCTGATTTAAATCCTCAGATCGCCATCGGCAGACCACTGAGACCCGACCAGGAGAGACACGTTCATCGACTGATCAACCCGCTTCCCCCGATAGAAGAAGAGTGTGCTCCAGTACCAGCGACGTTTTCTCGGGACCCCGTCCAGTTACCATTTTCATTCTAGACGTCACTGCTATGTTCTTGTATTCTCGCATTTAGTTAAGTGTTGTAACTCATGCGTGTTATTCTAAACCTTGTGCGATGATATGAACATTTGGTTTCAATTGTAATGAGTACTTTTTGCTGCTGTAAATTTTGATTAACTAATTTTTTTCCTCGCGAGAAATCCTAGAGTGAGATTTCCTTTCCCTGAGTTGCTACAGCATATGTCTCCTCATGACATGGAATTTTATTCATGCAGCACCACGGCAGCAGACTCACAACCGCAACCACTCGAACACATACACTACTTGCAACACCATGTAACCGTGTTGCATCTGGCTAATCATCTCCCTAACGGACCACAGTCTCTGAAAGAGAGATTAGTGGATGATCATCCGAATACGAGTTACCTTCCGCACACCGACAACAGTCAACACCCGACACCACACCTACTCCTCGTGATCACCGCCACCGCGGAGAGCCAACACTCGAGCGGCAGTATCACGACGATCATCGAGGATCATCGCACGCAGGAGCACGGAGAGCCCCAGCAATGCCGCCAGCCCTCCGCACATCAGGATCATGTACCAATCCGGCATCGCCTCCGCCATTAAAACCTCGTCTCTAGCTTCTATAAATGGAAATGGAGGAGGAAGAAGGGGAAGGAGAAGCGAGGCCAGGTGATAGGAAGAAGAGAGAAGCACCTCGGCCGTTTTATAGCTCGAACTCGGTGTACGGTGGGCGAAGTCCACCAGCGCCGCTCGCCGGTGTTCGGAGGCGAATCCGCGAGCAGTGCCGACAGCACGCTGGCCCGCGAGGTGAGTGCACGCTGCACCGGCAGCTAGCACGCTGCGCACTACCGCGGGTACGGCCTAGATGCCCAACGCGCTAGACGTTGCCGATGGAGAAAGCACGGGAAAGCGCGCGGGAGAGAGGAAGAAGAGAGAGCCAGAGGAAGAAGAAGAGGCTGATAGTGGCCCCGGGTCCACCTGTCGGTCGGAGAGAGCACTGTGCTCTCGGGTATGACCAACATATTTTAAATTTAGGATTTATTCTAAATTTACTGTATCCAACGTAGCTCGTTTTCCCCCTAACCGTAGATTTTCCCGCGCAGCGCCAGTGTTCCACACTGTGGTTTTACACCACTTATTGCCCTCTCACTGTAGCCACATTTTATTGCTTATATTTTCTTAAAGCAACTTTTAGCAAATCTCGAGGACGAGATTTTTCTTAAGGGGGGTAGTGTTGTGACACCCCAAAATTTTAACCTTGTTTTATTAATTAAAGATTTTCCAGGAAATTTAAACTTTTAATTTTCTGGATTTTCTTTTGATTTCAGAGCCATCCTTTTCCTTATTATGGAGTTTTTACCTCAAGTGAAAAACTTTCCAAAAATATTATTGGACTTGTCTAACCTCTCAAGAAAACATTTCTATTATCAGTGGAATTGATTTGCATGATTATTTCTCTCTGACCTTTATTCCCTAAAATGATTTTTTCCTTTAGTTTTGGAGCTCTTTTGAACTACAACCACTTGATAAATTTATTTAAAATTTTCACCAAAAATTGGAGATGTCATGAGATGTTTTTAAATCACTTTTATGCAAAAATATATTTCATTCATTTAATATTTTGAGCTCTACACCAAGTTTCCAAATCTGGTCCAGAGAGCAATTTTGCACTACAACCCCTTTAAATATTTCTTTCTAGCTTCCACCAAAATTATGGGATGTTAATAGGAGTATATTATTCAACTTCATGCAAAAACCCATTGATGTTCTTTGAAAAATTTGAGTGAATCAACCTCTTTTTCATTCTGGCCCAGTTGGGTGTTTTCAACTACATCCCTAATAAATTTTGCTCTAATGGCCATGAGCTTTCTCCTGCTTGTAGTACACCATACCAAACCCTTAAGTCCAGGAGAATGGACCCATTGGAAGATTTTTGGCTCCTGAAACAATGCCTTTTTCCTTCTGCCAGAACTGAAGTTTGGCAAAACTTACTCTAACAAGTTGGAGCTTTTGGCAAACTAACCTCACCACTCTCTTATTCATTCAAAGACACTCTGATCTGGAGATTTGGGCCACCCCAAGAATTGCCTAGGTGCCATAGGCATTCTGTCAAACACCTGGTGTGCATGTCCAGTTTTGGCATGATTTTTGTTTTGCACTGTGATCTTGCCCCTCTGTACATACTAGCATGTCCGCTAATCTCCTAAGGGACCCCAGCCTAGACCTGCCAACCCCCAGCTTCACCCTTGCCGCCTAGCATGCTCTGGCATTTCGCCGAACGCTTGGCATGCACGCTCTAGGCGCGCCCAGAGCGCGCGTTTTGCACGTGCGTGCACCGAGCCGCCGCGTCCCACTGCCGACGCCCCGCGCTCGCTCTGGCCCTTCCCCTCTCCCAGTCGACGCCCCAACCCCTCCCCTCGCCGCAGAGCCGCCCCTGGAGCTCCACAGCGCCGCTGTCAGGTCGGCAGCGGCGGCTAGCGGGCGGCCACAGTGCGTCCTGCCATGGACGGCGCCGCCCAAGCCACCCCCGCATGCCAGCTGCCCTCTAGAGCAGTCCGAGCTCATCCACAAGCTTGTCTGCAAGCGCTCGTCGCCGCCACGTCCCCCTGCTGCAACAGAATGACGGTCGCCGGTGTTCTTATCCACGACCATCGTCGGAACCGACCCCGACTGCCTATTTAAGGAGCCCCGAGCCTGTCTGAAACCTCAGGCGACCTCAAGCCACCCCACCTAGCACCCCTGTAGCAGTTAATCGACCAGGGAAGGCCTTTTTCCCCATCTCTGGCCAGTACAGCCGCCGCCGCCCTCTAGTCCATTCAGTAGCAACCCGAGCCCCTCCCGTCCAACTAGTGCCACCATGCGATTCCCCTCGACCGTGCGGAGCTGCCCGACCCCTCAAACGAGATCAAAACCCACCGTAATCCAATTCCCCAATCATGCCCGAAGCTTCCTCCGCCGCGGTGCTCGCCGCCGGCGACTCCCTCCGTCCCCGCCGGCCAGTCGACCACCGGTAGGACCGCCTAGGAGTGGCGGATCCATCCCTGCCCTCGGATGCCCTCGAGGGGCCGTCGTTCGCCGGCGAAGATCGCCGGAGCTCCGCCTTCGTTCGGCGAAAGGAGAGGGAAGGCGGGGGACGACTGGTCAAACCTGACCAGTGGGCCCAAGGAACCCACTGTCGGTGACCCAGCCTCGCCTCCACGTGTTTTAAGTGGAAGCACAAAACCTAAAGTACGTTTTCTCTGCCCGAAAGCGTATGCGTATTCGAAACGTTTTCTTTTTCTGTTTTATTTTAAAAACAGAGTTTGACTGAAACTTTGACTGGCTATATCTTTTTAAATAAAACTCCAAATGAATTGATTCTTTTTCCTACCTCTCTCAAATTTCACCTAGTTTATTTTAAGATTTATTTCAAAAATAATTAGGACAAATTTTTGTACTATTTTTGAAGTGTGTGGTATTTGAATATTTTTGAAAATAGGAATTTGGAAGGGGGATATAACTTTCAAAAGTTTTGGAGGGCACCTCACCTCTCCACACCTTGAAGGCAAGCATTCTGAACCCTGGCATAATATATTTTGGGGATTGTTTGATACGGTTATAACCCCACCTCAACATGAAGCATTAGTTATTTTTATGTGACGATATGATCATACGCTTTGAGTGCAAAAATGGTAATTTTTGCTATTGGAAATGGACATACTTGTGATAGCAATCACCCTCATATGCCTCTCATGCCTATCGGGAAGGACCCGGGAAAGCCTCTGTCTTGTGTAGACACGAGCTTGTCCCTCGTCGACACGGTTATGACCGGTAGGGTAGGGGGAGGTATGATGAGTGGTGGTTGTGCCTGATGGCTGTGAAATATAATTCTTGAGCTAACCATGCAGGAAATACTTAAGCCTCCTGAGTCGTCCGTAGATCGACTCTTGTTCCAGTAACCCCCATACTTGTTTCGTGCTGCCACTTGCCCCTACCGTAGGTAGGGTATGGTTTAGTAAGTTGTCAACCCCTGTCCTAGCACACACCGTATAGAGAGGCCATGGTGGAAGATACCGGTTGTAGCTGGTAGGCATGCCACCTGGTCCGGGGGCATGGGTGTTTCCGGTTGGGACCGAGAGGGGAGGCCACCCCTTAGAGCACGCGATAAAATTTGATCCCATGCTACGCGAGGTTGTAGCCTCCCCACTTAGAGTTTTGCTTAACAGGTGTCAAGGGTGATTCCAGACACCGGTGAGTTAGGCTGGTGTGTGCGGTCAGGTGTGTTTTCAATCAAAAGACCGTGGACGGAATTAGTCCCGATGGACTAAAGAAATCTGTTGCTAGTGGGTAAAGAGTACACCCTTTGCAGAGATATTGAACCTATTCGAATAGTCGTGTCCATGGTTAAGGACTACATTCTGGGATGGGTCAAGCGTCGGTCTTAGTGTCGGTCTTCGGAGGAGAAACTACTAAACCAGAATATTGATTGACTTGTAATATATGATGGTTATGATTATTATCATTGTGGACTAACCGTTTGCATTGTTTGAAATAATGAATATCCCTGGGACGGTACTACCTCCTAGATATTCACTGTGAATATGTTTATATATAAGCCCTTTTTGTGGTGTCGCTCAAACGCCCGACCGTGGCATGTTTGTTATTTCATTTACTTATAAGCCCTTTATGTGGTGTCGCACAGACGCCCGACTGTGGCATGTCCGTTATTTCATTTACTTATAAGCCCTTTATGTGGTGTCGCACCGACGCCCGACTGTGGCATGCTTGTTATTCCTTTTATATATAAACCCTTTATGTGGTGTCGCTCAGACGCCCGACAGAGGCATGCTTCATAGTATTATCCTTTCGAGGCGTCGCTTCAGACACCCGATTGGTACTCTGCATTTCTACACCCTGATTGTTTACTCATGTCTTATTTAAATGATCTACTTGCGTGCATCATGAACCTTATTTCATAACTGACGAAGTGATCATAGAATATATTAAAGCATGATTAACGGTGGCTATATTATACCTGCGTGCTTAATGTTCGCGAGTACATTCAAAGTACTCACTGGCTTGTCCCTGGCTATTGTCTTGGCCAGATGTCTTGCGTGGAGAGGAGCATTGCGATGACAGCCCCGGAACCTACGCAATGGAGAGAGCAGCCTCGCGAAGATAGGAGTTGTCCTGGTCAGCTGTTCCCGTGGGAAATGGAGTCCCATAGACGCTGATGATCCGCAAACCGCTGCCGCCTTCAGCCACTAGCAAACCATTTGTTGTACTCATAGGCCAGAATGGTCTTGTACTTCATATTTTGTATTTTGCTTGGAGTTTCTGTAACAAGTTGGTGCCTCATCAGCTAACAGTAATCCTGGGGCTGGTGAGCACAAGAGCCGCTTTTGGGAAATTAATATCCCGAAAATCCAGTCCTGACAGGATATATATATATATATATATATATATATATATATATATATATATATATAATGACATAATGTCGTACCTAGCTAGGATGCTTGGCCTACCACCTCCCACTTCGTGTCAGCGGGGCGGATGCACATAATGATCGATACTTTGGTCATACATGCATGTCGCCATGACCTACCATAAGACAGACCAATGAATCTATTGTTTGCTCAAACGACAACTGTTGTTGTCGATAAACCGCTTGGGCCAATAGATTGAACCATCATAAAAATCGCACGAGAGGGACCACAAAACTAGCACCTCTTGCATGTTGCCCAAAATGATGTACGTTGGGAAGGGGTGATGTGTCTTTTCAATATAGAATAATGTACAATTTAGATGTGGTTCCTACCTCTCGATACAGACAACAACCATGAAGGCAAGGTAGTTAAGGACGAGATACACATGGTATGATGTAGGTCAAACCCATCAATCCGAGCATTTGGGAGGGAATCCTGACAACGCATGAGCTCGAGTTTTGGTTGAGCGACATGTGACAGTGACCGGCCCTAACACGAACTAGGAGGAATCCATTCATGGCCAACACATACCCCTCATTATCGGTCAAAGGGATGATATATATACACTCGGGGAGCCCACAGATATGCGTGTCGTCACAAAAAACCGCACAAGGGAGACGTGGTCGATCAGAAGACCCCGTATACACTGCATGCGGCCTGAAAATATGTATGGTACATTTGTGTGATATGTGTTTAAATCCCAAATGCACAACTTTGATGGGCCACCAACTACATTACAAACCGAACACCGTACCCGACTCCAAGCCTGGTTCAATAAGTACGATGCCAGTTTCCCAACTTCGAGGC
>NC_041380.1:517409412-517479965 GCF_002162155.2 Triticum dicoccoides
GCTCAAACTTTATTTGGTCTAGCATGCGACACATCTATATCTATACCCCTATATAGTGTGCGAATAACTTTGAAAGTTGGTCGTTGGATGAAGCCAATCCGACGATACAGAGATGGCAAATCCGAGCACTACTGGCCGTTGGATACCATCTACATTCCACCAGATTCTGCCACATGTACAATCTAGAAGACTCCATGGTTGAACTTAAGCATAATGCACAAACCTCAAATCACAAGCACTTCTCCTTTGTTTTCTAGAATCTTCCATATCTTAATTGCCCAAACTTTTTTTCTAAACGAATTGTCACTTTTGTATTTACTTTATGCTTTACAATGCACAATTCCATGAATCTTAAAATAGATTTTTTGTAAAACTAATTGATTTTGGATGAGATGAACTATAAGAATTAAACGAACATCTACATCATGCATATATGACTCAAAGCTTACATGCTATAGTGTGGTATTTATTCATAATTTGGTTACCAAATCTCATGCGTGCAATGCACGTGTACCTTACTAGTATCAATAGGAAACCATCATGGTTAAACCCTTCTCATTATTGGGTCAAAGGGATAGATTGTGTGGGCCCCCCTAATTGTCGGTAAAGGATAGTATATATACCTCGGGGAGCCCACATATATGTGCCACATCTATAAGCCGCACAACGGATACATGCTCGAGAATAACACCCTGCCCCATATACCTTGCATGCAACCTGAAAAAGGTTTATATAATTGCCATGACAGGTTAAGTCAATCATTCTTTAATTTTTAAAGGAAAAATAACCCATAAAACATAGTATATTTATATAATCGCCATGACAAGTCAAGTCAATCATTCTTTAATTTTTTAGAGCAAAAGTAACCCATAAAACATAGTCTACAAATTAGCAAAACAAGGATCCCAAGGTTTATATAAATGCCATGATAGGTCACTATAGAGATTTAATATATCTCTATAATGACCGTGTCATAGCATTTAAATGAAGCTTGAGATATGCAACTTCCCACTAGGTCACTATAGAGATATAATATATCTCTATAATGACTGTGTCATAGCATTTAAATGAAGCTTGAGATATGCAACTTCCCACCAGGTCACCCATCCTTGGACTACTCTAGCCCGAGCACGCTTAACTTATGTGTTCTATTCGACTAGGCTAGCGGATGGGAAGTCGGCCCTTGCGGATAAGAATTGCCTCCTTGCCATTAAGGCGTTTCACGCTGGTCACCCTATGGGACCTACTCCCTCCTATCACACACATTTGTGCTTTTTGAAACTGTGTGGGATATTTACATGGCCGGTGTGTTGCCGCTAGCCTTCAATGAGCACTGAAACTGGTAGCGGGAAAACGATGGGAGAAGAGGCGGGAAACCGATGAGAGGAGTGGCGAGAAACGGTAGCATGTTTAGAAAACCTAGTAGAGAAGGAGCGTGAGCTAGCACGACGCATGCGCACAGTGCTTACCCATGTACTGCATGTGTTGTCGAAAGAGATCATGGATGTCGTTCGATCTGGAAGCATCCAACGGTGCACATGTACGATCCGTGGGGTTTGGGTTCTGGCCAATCAGAACACACGACTCAAATTGCATGCGCAGCACGGGGGCGGGGGGCATCGGACACGGTTTGGTAGGCACACGGCTTTCGTGAGTGAACCGTGTGCTATTTGAAAACATTTCGTGAGAACAATCTCGGTTTTTAAATCCCCGTAAATCCGAAACTAACCCGAAAATCATGAAACCTGGCATGGTGTCACGACGTGGCACATATATGTTTGAGGAATTTTTTTCGTCCATTTTGGCGCAAGTTTTATTACAAGCCTCTTACAAACCAGAGCTTCTCTCAAAGAAGCCTCGTGGTTTCGATAAGGAAACATGCCCCCTTGTGGGTGAAACATAATCACTGCCTCTTTTCGCCTTGTATTTTTTTCTACGGGCAACATGGAACGATATGATATCCTTGCTGAAATTTACACTTATTCAGGGTTCGTTTGGCCTTTTTATACACTAATTGAGTTTCCTAGGCATTTAATGTCCATAATTCAAATCTGAACTTCAAATACATGCTCCAGTTCACCAAAATGGCTAGAAAAATTATACATGTGTCCTTGGGTGCATGTTTAGGTCCCATGTCAGGAATGGTAACGAATTACAATCGTACCGGTGTCCTGGCTCGTCCTCAAACATTTTGAATCTCGATTTTTAAATTCCCATAAATCCAAAACTCACCAGAAAGTCATCAAAGGTGGCATGGTGTCACGTCATCACACATATATGTCATGGTAAAAACATTGCCAATTTGGGCCAAGCTTTATTACAAAACCTCTTACAAACCGGAGCCTATCGCAAGAACCCTCGTGGTTTCGATAGGGAAACGTGTCCCCTTGTGGGCCAAACGATAATTGCTCCCTCTTTTAGCCTCGTAGTATTTTCTTCTACATGCGACACGGAACAATGGGAGATTCGCGCTGAACTTTGAAATTATTCAGGGTTCGTTTGACCTTTTTTATTCATTACTTGAGTTTTCTAGGCATTTAATGTCCATAATTCAAATCCGAACTATAAATGCATGCTCCAGTGCACCAAAATGGCTAGAGAAAACGTACATGTTTCCTTGGGGTGCATATTTAGGTCCCTGGAACGAATGGGAACGAATTCAACCGTCTCGTCGTCCTGGCTTGGCCACAAACATTGTGAATCTCGGTTTTTAAATCTCTGTAAATCCAAAACTCACCAGGAAAACATGAAACTTGGCATGGTCTCACTACATGGTACATATAATTGTCCAATTTGGGCGAAGCTATATTACAAGCCTCTTACAAACCGGATTCTGTCGCAACCCTCGTGGTTCTGGTAGGGAAACATGCCCCTCTTGTGGGCGAAACGATAATCGCCGCCTCTTCTCTCTTTGAACTTTGTTTTCTACAGGAAACATAGAATAACAGGAGTGTCGGGCTGAAATTTGAAACTGTTCAGGGTTTGTTTGGCCATTGTATATATTACTAATTACTAAGTTTTCTACGCATTTAATGTAGTCCATAATTCAAATTTGAACTATAAACGCGTGCTCGAGTGAAGCAAAATGAGTGGGAAATCGTACATGTGTCATTGGGTGCATGTTTAGGTATTATTTAAGGAATGAGAATGAATTGCAAACTTGTCGTCATCCTGAAACATTGAGAATCCCGGTTTTTAAATACCAGTAAATCAAAAACTCACCCAAAAAACATGAAACTTGGCATGGTTTCATGACATGGCACATATATGTCGTGGTAAAAAAACCGTCCAGTTTGAGAAGAGGCGCACACATTAGTAGCCAACAAAGTCCTTTTCAAAACAAAAAGCTGACACGTTAATATCGCAAACGGTTGTATTATATTAACCGCGTTGAAATTTAACCATACTCGGTGGCGTGCTTGAAGGTGTTTGATTAGATGGGACGAGCGCGGGAAGTCTGTCGTGCAGGCTGGACGAGACGCGTGTGATGTCTACTACACAACCTTCTTCTTGTAGACGTTGTTGGGCCTCCAAGTGCAGAGGTTTGTAGGACAGTAGCAAATTTCCCTCAAGTGGATGACCTAAGATTTATCAATTCATAGGAGGCATAGGATGAAGATGGTCTCTCTCAAGCAACCCTACAACCAAATAACAAAGAGTCTCTTGTGTCCCCAACACACCCAATACAATGGTAAATTGTATAGGTGCACTAGTTCGGCGAAGAGATGGTGATACAAGTGGTATATGGATGGTAGATAAAGGTATTTGTAATCTGAAATTATAAAAACAGCAAGGTAACTAATGGTAAAAGTGAGCGTAAACGGTATTGCAATGATAGTAAACAAGGCCTAGGGTTCATACTTTCGCTAGTGCAAGTCCTCTCAACAATAATAGCATAATTGGATCACATGACTATCCCTCAACATGCAACAAAGAGTCATTCCAAAGTCACTAATAGCGGAGAACAAACGAAGAGATTATGGTAGGGTATGAAACCACCTCAAAGTTATTCTTTCCAATCAATCCGTTGGGCTATTCCTATAAGTGTCACAAATAGCCCTAGAGTTCGTACTAGAATAACACCTTAAGACACAAATCAACCAAAACCCTAATGTCACCTAGATACTCCAATGTCACCTCAAGTATCCGTGGGTATGATTATACGATATGCATCACACAATCTCAGATTCATCTATTCAACCAACACAAAGGACCTCAAAGAGTGCCCCAAAGTTTCTACCAGAGAATCACGACGAAAATGTGTGCCAACCCCTATGCATAGGTTCATGGGCGGAACCCGCAAGTTGATCACCAAAACATACATCAAGTGAATCACGTGATATCCCATTGTCACCACAGATATCCACGGCAAGACATACATCAAGTGTTCTCAAATCTTTAAAGACTCAATCCGATAAGATAACTTCAAAGGGGAAACTCAATTCATTACAAGAGAGTAGAGGGGGGAGAAAACATCATAGGATCCAACTATAATAGCAAAGCTCGCGATACATCAAGATCGTGCCAAATCAAGAACACGAGAGAGAGAGAGATCAAACACATAGCTACTGGTACATAGCCTCAGCCCCGAGGGAGAACTACTCCCTCCTCGTCATGGAGAGCACCGGGATGATGAAGATGGCCACCGGAGAAGGATTGCCCCCTCTGGCAGGGTGCCGGAACGGGTCTAGATTGGTTTTAGGTGGCTACGGAGGCTTCTGGCGGCGGAACTCCCGATCTATTCTCTGTTCTGGAAGTTTTAGGATACGTGGGTATATATGGATGCATGGAGTACATGAGGGGAGCCACGAGGGCCCCACGAGGCAGGGGGCGCGCCCTAGGGGGGTGGGTGCGCCCCCACCCTCGTGGCTTCCTCGTTCCTTCCTTGACGTGGGGTCCAAGTCCATCAGGTGGCTTTCGTTCCAAAAATAACTTCTCTAGTTGATTTCGTTCCGTTTCGACTCCGTCTGATATTCCTTTTCTTCGAAACACTGAAATAAGCATAAAACAGCAAATCTGGGCTGGGCCTCCGGTTAATAGGTTAGTCCCAAAAATAATATAAAAGTGGATAATAAAGCCCAATATTGCCCAAAACAGTAGATAATATAGCATGGAGCAATCAAAAATTATAGATACGTTGGAGACGTATCAGCATGCAAGCAGTCCGCCGCGCAGGCTCGACGGGACGCGTGCATCATGTCCACCTTGCACACTCGACAGGACACGTGAGAGTAGCAAGGCCGCCCATGTTCACCGGAAAGCAAGCACTTTAACCTCCATGCACCAGCCGTGCCCGCCTCGCTCACAACTTCTCCATTAATGGGTTAATTAAAACACTTGGACGGAGGGTGTTTGCTTGTAATCCCATGGCAACATTTGCTTTGTTCGTGTTTTCAACTCGTATTCCGCCCTAATTTAAATTGCCACATAGGGCAACAAATAATACAAACACAAATAAAATGGCAACGGATAATACAACGACAAAGTTACAATGGCGTAGATAATAATTGTCTTACATATTCCTGATAATTTAAAATGCCACATGCGGCAAAGCCCGGAAGACACGAGGGCAAGAGAAGAAGGAAATTGCAGACAACGATCTGGGTCACTACTGTCTCTACTTGTCGATGGATCGCCGGGCGACGACATCCTCCAGCTCCTTCTTCATTTCCTCGCGACTTTGCTTGAAAGCAGTCACGGATTCCTCCACCTCCTGCTCGCGCTCGATCCGGAGCTTCCTCAAGTCACCCATCAGTTCCTCGACGACTGCTGTCAGCGTCATCCCTGAGGCACTGCTATGCTCATGCAGCATCTTTCAGCCGGCGGCCTCCTCCTCCTTCTCGGCGAGTGCCTTGAGGAGCTTCGCATTGTCACTGATGAGTTGCTCGACAAGGCCGGCCGCCTTGTCAACCAAGGCATCGCTGATCTTGAGAAGCTTCATCGAGCCGTCGACCAACTCCTACCGCATAGTGACGCCAGCGAGAATGTCATCGTCGCTGACGAAGGACTTCAGGAACGTCGGCTCGTTGCAATGACCGATGCCGCGAATGCGCTTGTGAGAGCCCTCGTGTGCCCGTGAGAGCTCGTTCGAGGGCTCCGCGACGCGCCGGGACATCTCTGTTGCGGCTGTGGCTTTGCGGCGGGACCTGTCTAGTGCTTTCGCGAACTTGGTCTTTGCTGCCTGGTTATATGTCCACACTAAACTCCTCCTACCGGTCATGGCAGAATGACTTGACAGGAAAGACCAGTTTTGTGGGTGATGAGGAGAGGAACTGTGAAGTAATTTTCGAGTGGGTAGTTTTTATAGCCCGTTGCTAAGTGTGAACACATATTAGTTTGATAGGTGTGAACAAATTTGTAATTACTTATTGTGTTGTAATCTACAATGTGACGAGAAACAAGGTCACAATTCATTGATGGCAAAAAGGTTGACCACATGGTTGCTCATCGTTCAGGCGACCGCGGCACGCTCTGCTCACGTCCGTCCGCGCGTTTTGCTTGCCATTGAGGCGGCCACGACGTGCTCCGCTCTGGCGTCCCTGCGCGCGCTCTGCTTGCCATTGAGGCAAATTTACAATGGCAATAGTTAATAATTCTTAATAATTGTCTTACATATTCAGGATAATTTAAAATGCCACATGTGGCAAGGCCGAGAACACTCACAGCCTACATATGCATACAATTATAATAAAATATAAGCTAAAAGGTTGTGCTAGCGGCCTTCCGCGATGGTCTTCTCGGACTCCATGATCAGCATAGAACCCTTGCAGCCGTTCACTCCAAGTGTCCCGACCCGCCTCCGCCTACGGAGCTGCTGGCGCTGGGAGGCTCTTGGGGCTGCTAGGCCTGTTCTACAAGAGCTTGACAGCATGCAATCGCGCGGATGACAACTCCGCGGAACCGCTCCATTTCCATGTCTCTGGCCTGTTAGCAAATTCCGTCCATCACCTGCATCCTCAAGATATCACGGTGGCGATGTTTTACTTCGTCGGGGATGTCAACTCCGCCAAGGATGCGCTCGAGCCTGACCACCACATCATCGGGATCGAGGTTGACATGGCCACCGCGGCCAATGATGAAGCCGCAGGCTGCCGTTGTCTTGACTGAATCACAGAGGTCCTCTGCCCATTCCTTGCGGGGCATCAGGCTCTCGATGAGCACTGGTGACGGCGGCTCTTTGGGTGGGTCATCAATCATGCCGCTGAGCAGCTCTGGATCTTTTGCACGGTGGATGGCAAACTGCTCATCACACCTCCTCTACAATACGTCGATTGTCCTCCCAAGGACTATCACGCCGATATCGCTGCCGATGGGCCATGGTGCCTGCACCGGCCGATGAAGCTCTTGCTCCGCGACATGCTCCGACTCGTTCTCCTCGCCGAAGATGTAACGCAGGTAGGAGTCGACGTCGAAGTTTTGGTCATTGCCTGGCATGCTTGGAATAATGGTAGATGGGTGAGGACTAGATCTGCGCAGAGTGTTGCAGTGGTGCGTTGCCGCCTAGTTATATGCAGCAAGCCATTAGCTGGTGGCGGGAAACAGATGAGGGAAGAGGCATGGATTTTACAATTCACCCATGTGGAGCGCGGGAAGCATTCGCTAGAGCGCGGGAAGACTAAGTGGAGCACACACACAACCCGAATACTGTATCCGGTGCCACGTGTTATTTATCACACAAGTGTTATCATAAGGAAACATATGTCTACTTACTAATCATCGCACACAAGTACTCGCAGAGGCGTCGTGTGCGATACTCCTAGCCACCGTAAGCAACTAGTTTGCATTTTCCAAAGTTTTTTGTACACACAGAATCGCACACGAACTAACTGTATTAACCGTCTGTGTTGTAATTTCTCATCGCAAATAGTTCATCCGAGTCGACTGTTTGCCACGTATCACACACATCTTGTTAAGTTGAACCGTTTTTGTTGTGTTCGCTAATCGAAAACAGTTCATCCGAGTGGACCGTATGCCCTATATCACACACACCTTGATCTAGCTAATCGTTTCTGTTGCACTCCCTAATAGCAAACAGTTCATTGGAGCAAACTGTATGCCATATATCACACACACATTGATATGGCTGCCCATTTATGTTGTTCTGCCTCATCGCAAACAGTTCGAACGGGTTAACCATGTGTCCTGAATCGCACACGCAACTAAAATCGCCATCGCAAACATTTTGCACCTTTCTTGACATTTTTTACATCCTCGTTTGTGATTAATGCATTGCACACAGTTTCATCAAAGGGTCTTGGATCATAGTGTCGCGTTAGCAGCATCCTTCAGTAGTGATAGATTCGATCATACCTAGTTCAATCTCGTTGCCGGCAAGTCTCTTTACTCGTTCTGTAATACATCACCTCGTGACTAACTCCTTAGTCGTTTGTTTGCAAGCTTATGATGTGTATTACCAAGAGGGCCCAGAGGTACCTCTCCGATACTCGGAGTGACAAATCCTAATCTTGATCTATGCCAACTCAAAAAACACCTTCGAAGATACCTGTAGAGCATCTTTATAATCACCCAGTTACGTTGTGATGTTTGATAGCGCACAAGGCATTCCTCCGGTATCCGGGAGTTGCATAATCTCATAGTCGAAGGAATATGTATTTAACATGAAGAAAGCAATAGCAATAAAACTGAACGATCATTATTTTAAGCTAATGAATGGGTCTTGTCCATCACATAATTCTCCTAATGATGTGAAGCCCGTTATCAAATGACAACACATGTCTATGATTAGGAAACTTTAACCATCCTTGATCAACGAGGTAGTCTAGTAGAGGCTTACTAGGGACATGGTATTTGTTTATGTATTCACACATGTATTTAAGTTTCCGATCAATACAATTCTAGCGTTAATAATAAACCTTTATCATGAATAAGGAAATATAAAATAACAACTTTATTATTGCCTCTACGGCATATTTCCTTCAGTCTCCCACTTGCACTAGAGTTAATAATCTAGTTCACATCACCATGTGATTCAACACCCATAGTTCACATCGCCATGTGACCAACACTCAAAGAGTTTACTAGAGTCAATAATCTAGTCACATCGCCATGTGATTTAACACCCAATGAGTATTAATGAGTGATCATGTTTTGCTTGTGAGAGAAGTTTAGTCAATGGGTCTGTCACATTCAGATCCATATGTATTTTTGCAAACTTCTATGTCTACAAAGCTCTGTATGGAGCTACTCTAGCTAATTGCTCCCACTATCAATATGTATCCAGATTGAGACTTAGAGTCATCTGGATTGGTGTAAATGCTTGCATCAACGTAACCCTTTACGACGAACTCTTTGTTACCTCCTTAACCGACAAACATTTCCTTAGTCCTCTTTAAGGTGCCTAAGGATAATTTTGACCGCTGTCCAGTGATCTACTCTTGGATCACCATTGTACCCCCTTGTCAAACTTATTGCTAGGCACACAGTAGGTCTGGTACACAACATGGCATACTTTATAGAACCTATGGTTGAGGCATAGGGAATGACTTTCATCTCTCTATCTTCTGCCGTGGTCGGGCTTTGAGTCTTACTCAACTTCACACCTTGCAACACAAGCAAGAACCCTTTCTTTGACTAATCCATTTTGAACTTCTTCAGAATCTTGTCAAGGTATGTGCTTTGTGAAAGTCCTATTAAGCGTCTCGATCTAACCCTATAGATTTTGATGCTCAATATATAAGTAGCTTCACCGAGGTCTTTCATTGAAAAATCTTTATTCAAGTATCCTTTTATACTATCCAGAAATTCTATATTATTTCCAATCGATAATATGTCATCCACATATAATATCAGAAATGCTACATAGCTCCCACTCTCTTTCTTGTAAATACAGGCTTCATCATAAGTTTGTATGAAACCATATGCTTTGATCACCTCATCAAAGCGTATATTCCAACTTTGAGATGCTTGCACCAGTCCATAGATGGATTGCTGGAGCTTGCACACTTTGTTAGCACATTTAGGATCGACAAAACCTTCTGGTTGCATCATATACAACTCTTCTTTAAGAAATCCATTAAGGAATGAAGTTTTGACATCAATTTGCCAAATTTCATAATTATAACTTGCGGCAATTGCTAACATGATTCAGATTGACTTAAGTATCGCTACGGGTGAGAAGGTCTAATCATAGTCAACCCCTTGAACTTGTCGAAAACCTTTTGTGACAAGTCTAGCTTTGTAGATGGTGACATTACCATCGATGTCTGTCTACTTCTTAAGGATCTATTTATTCTCAATGGCTTGACGATCATCGGGCAAGTCCACTAAAGTCCACACTTTGTTCTCATACATGGATCCTATCTCAGATTTCATGGCCTCAAGCCATCTATCGGAATCTAGGATCACCATAGCTTCTTCATAGTTTGTAGGTCCGTCATGGTCTAGTAACATGAGTTCCAGGACAAGATTACCATACCACTCTGGCGCGGAACGTGCTCTGTTCGACCTACGAGGTCCAGTAGCAACTTGATGTGAAGTTTCATAATCATCATCATTAGCTTCCTCTCTAGTTGGTGTAGGCATCACGGTGTAACACCCCGGTAATTATGCTATAGAGAATTCCTGACTAATGATGCCACGTCATCCCATTTTGCTAAACTTAATCTCTCCTGGTTATCCTAAGTCAAATTCAAATTCATATTGCAAGTGAAATTATTATTCGTTCTAACAGTAGAATAAAAATGTTCGTTATGTTGCAAATATTCAATAAGAAATGGTGATGACTACACCAATTTCATATGACTCACAAATAAAATTTCAGGAATTTAATAAATGGAACAACAACAATTAACTTGACCGTTTCTTTTTATAAAAATGGTTAAACTTTCCAAATGCCCCCAAACTTCGTGTGCATCCTCAAAATGGTGCACCTTAAATATTTGCCAAGTTTCATTCTTCAAAAAAAAATTCAATTACTAACTAAACTAAAGACAAAGCAGTAGCTAAAATAAGTGCAGAGAAGAAAATAACAAAGCCTCATTATGCACTTTGGCCCATGTGGAGACAGAAAACGGCCTAGCCCACCTCCACCATCATCTACCTACACTACAGAGAGGCAGGGATTGCATGGAGGGCATCCATGGCGTCTGGGCCATGCGTCGGCCATCCCACGGCCTCGTGGAAGGATGAGAGCACCCCCAACCCCCAGGACAAACCCTGGACCTCACTTATCCCCTCGCTCGTCCAATCCCTCTCTGTTTCTCTCGCTCCCGAACTGTCGTTGACGCACCGTCGCCATCCTCGCGGCCACTGGCCTCCCCAGCGACCGGGAGGTTGTCCAGGGAGTTCCTCATTGTCGACTCCGTCACCCCCGTGCATCCGTTCGAATGGAGCTACATCGTTCGCTCGGGATCAAGCTAGTTTTCCGCCATGGTCGTCGCATCTCGCCGTCGAGCTTGACGCATCTGGTTGCCCCCGCGCTCTCTAATCACGTCCACGAGCTCCATGGTGAGCTCCTCTGTCGATCCCCTCCTTTTCCCCTTCGGTTCGTCGTCGTTTGTCGTCATCCCCGAGCTCCTTCATATGTGTGCGTGCGTGTTGCTGTTGCTTGCGCTGTCGCCGCTGCTCCTGGTCGTGCCCGCGCAGCCCCGTGCCTGCTACTGCCACCCTGCCTTCCACTCCTGCGTGCTGCTGCTGCTGATGCATTTGCTTCCTGCTGCTCTTGTCGTTGCCACTCCTCTTGCTTGTTGCGCCACTGCTTCTTTGCTAGTGCTGCCTGCTGCCCCTAGCTACTGCTGCTACTAATGGCCATGGCCGAGAGTGTGTGTGGTGTGTGCGTCTAGTGTGTGCGTGTGTTGAGTGTGTGGCCGGCCTCGTTAGTTTAGGCTATTTAGCTAGGATTAGTTTAGGACTTTTGTGGACTAATTAGGGACTAATTTAATCTATGCTAAGTAGTCCCATGGGTTCAATTAGACTAGTTATTAAATTAGTTATCCTAATAGAAAATGACATGTTGGCCACCACTTCCTACTTGACTAGTCAAATTGAATTGGTCAACCCGAATTAAAATAAAACCAAAAACTTCAGAATGTATAAAATCTTTAGAAAATCATATAAAATAAACTGTACGTCGGATGAAAATAATTTATACATGAAAGTTTTTCAGAATGATGAGACGAATCCGAATACGCGGCCTACTCATCCACCACACGTCTCTAGCATAACGTACATGCTATAACCCCCTCCGGTTCGTCTGTCCGAAAACGTTAAACACCGGGAATACTTTCCCGGATGTTTCCCCCCTTCACGGGCATCGCCTAGTACCGCGTTAGGGCATATCTAGCACTGCGTATTGCCTCATTATGTTTTGTGATGCTTTGTTTGCTCCATATTTACTGTTTCTTCCCCCTCCTCTCTCGTTAGACACCGAGACAGACGTCACTGCCACCCAGTATGACTACGGTGTTGGCGACCCCTCCTTCTTGCCAGAGCAACCAGGCAAGCCCTCCCCTTGATCACCAGATATCACATATTCTTCTCTGTACTGCTTGCATTAGAGTAGTGTAGCATGTTACTGCTTTTCTTTTATCCTATCCTGATGCATAGCCTGTCCTTGCTGCTACTGTTGTTACCTTTACCTGCAATCCTAAAATGCTTAGTGTAGGATGCTAGTATTCCATTAGTGGCCCTAGATTCTTGTCTGTCTTCCATGCTATACTATCGGGCCGTGATCACTTGGGAGGTGATCACGGGTATATACTTATATACATATACATGATACATGTGATGACTAAAGACGGGCCGGCTCGTAGAGTACCCGCAAGTGATTCCGGTGTGGGGGCTGAAAGGACAGGTGGTTCCACCCCGGTAGTGGTGGGCCTGGGTTCCCGACGGCCCCCCACTGTTACTTTGTGGCGGAGCGACAGGGCAGGTTGAGACCACCTAGGAGAGAGGTGGGCCTGGCCTTGGTCGGCGTCCACAGTTACTTCGAAATAACACGCTTAACGAGATCTTGGTATTTGATCTGAGTCTGGCCACTGGCCTATACGCACTAACCAACTACGCAGGAATAGTTATGGGCACTCGACGTCGTGGTATCAGCCGAAGCCTTCTTGACGTCAGCGACTGAGCGGCGCGCGCCGGGTTGGACCGCGTAACGCAACTTCCTTTGTAATGGAGGTTGCTAGGTCTGCTCACCGGCCACTTATGCAACGTGCAGGTGTGCAATGGGCGATGGGCCCAGACCCCTGCACGCATAGGATTTAGACCGGCGTGCTGACCTCTCTATTGTGCCTAGGTGGGGCTGCGACATGTTGATCTTTCGAGGCCGGGCATGACCCAGTAAAGCGTGTCCGGCCAAAGGGGATCGAGCGTGTTTGGAAATGTGGTGCACCCCTGTAGGGAAGTTTATCTATTCGAATATCCGTGTCCCTCGGTAAAAGGACGACCCGGAGTTGTACCTTGACCTTAGGACAACTAGAACCGAATACTTAATAAAACACACCCTTTCAAGTGCCAGATACAACCCGGTGATTGCTCTCTCACAGGGCGACGAGGAGAGGATCGCCGGGTAGGATTATGCTATACGATGCTACTTGGTGAACTTACCATCTACTCTATTCTACATGCTTCAAGATGGAGGTGCCAGAACCGTAGTCTTCGATAGGACTAGCCATCCCCCTCTTATTCTGGCATTCTGCAGTTCAGTCCACATATACTACCCTTTTCCATTTGGTACCAATGCATATATAGTGTAGATCCTTACTTGCAACTACTTTGCATGAGTACTCACGGTTGATTTGCTACTTCTTTTTCCCCCTTTCTCGGTTATTGCGATCATATGACGGAGTCCAGGAGCCAGAGGATCCCGAGGATGATTTTACATGGAGTTCGACTTCGAGGAGTAGTTAAGAGGTCCTAGGGAGGAGGCCTTTCCTTTTCTATCATTGCTACTTTTGTGCTAGCCATCCTATGGCAACTTGTTTAACTTATGTCTGTACTCAGATATTGTTGCTTCCGCTGACTCGTCTATGACCGAGCTCTCGTATTCGAGCCCTGGAGGCCTGATATGTCTCCAACGTATCTATAATTTTTGATTGCTCCATGCTATATTATCTACTGTTTTGGATGTTTATGGGCTTTATTATACACTTTTATATCATTTTTGGGACTAACCTATTAACCCAGAGCCCAGTGCTAGTTTACGTTTTTACCTTGTTTTAGGGTTTCGAAGAAAAGGAAAATCAAATGGAGTCCAATTGGCCTGAAACTTCACGGAACTCATTTTTGGAAGGAAAGAAGCCCAGAAGACTTGAAGTGCACGTAAGGGAAGCTTCGAGGAGGTCACGAGGTAGGGGGGCGCGCCCTCCAGCCTCATGGGCCCCTTGTGGCCCCCCTGACATACTTCTTCCGCCTATATATCTCCATATACCCTAAAAACATCGGGGAGCACAATAGATCGGCAGTTCCGCATCCAGAAGCCTCTGTAGCCACCGAAAACCAATCTAGACCCATTTCGGCACCCTGCCGGAGGGGGCAATCCTGCTCCGGTGGCCATCTTCATCATCCCGGTGCTCTCCATGACGAGGAGGGAGTAGTTCTCCCTCGAGGCTGAGGGTATGTATCAGTAGCTATGTGTTTGATCTCTCTCTCTCTCTCTCTCTCTCTCTCTCTCGTGTTCTTGAGGTGATACGATCTTGATGTATCGCGAGCTTTGCTATTATATTTGGATCCTATGATGTTTTCTCCCCCCTCTACTCTCTTGTAATGGATTGAGTTTCCCCTTTAAAGTTATCTTATCGGATTGAGTCTTTATAGATTTGAGAACACTTGACGTATGTCTTGCCGTGCGTATCTATAGTGACAATGGGATACCACGTGATTCACTTGATGTATGTTTTGGTGATCAACTTGCGGGTTCCGCCCATGAACCTATGCATAGGGGTTGGCACACGTTTTCATCGTGATTCTCCGGTAGAAACTTTGGGGCACTATTTGAGGTTCTATGTGTTGGTTGAATAGATGAATCTGAGATTGTGTGATGCATATCGTCTAATCATACCCACGGATACTTGAGGTGACATTGGAGTATCTAGGTGACATTAGGGTTTTGGTTGATTTGTGTCTGAAGGTGTTATTCTAGTACGAACTCTAGGGCTGTTTGTGACACTTATAGGAATAGCCCAACGGATTGATTGGAAAGAATAACTTTGAGGTGGTTTCATACCCTACCATAATTTCTTCGTTCGTTCTCCGCTATTAGTGACGTTGGAGTGACTCTTTGTTGCATGTTGAGGGATAGTTATATGACACAATTATGTTATTATTGTTGAGAGGACTTGCACTAGCGAAAGTATGAACCCTAGGCCTTGTTTACTAGCATTGCAATACCGTTTACACTCACGTTTATCATTAGTTACCTTGCTGTTTTTATATTTTCAGATTACAAATACCTTTATCTACTATCCATATACCACTTGTATCACCATCTCTTCGCTGAACTAGTGCACCTATACAATTTACCATTGTATTGGGTGTGTTGGGGACACAAGAGACTCTTTGTTATTTGGTTGCAGGGTTGCTTGAGAGAGACCATCTTCATCCTACACCTCCTACGGATTGATAAACCTTAGGTCATCCACTTGAGGGAAATTTTCTACTGTCCTACAAACCTCTGCACTTGGAGGCCCAACAACGTCTACAAGAAGAAGGGTGTGTAGTAGACATCAAGCTCTTTTCTGGTGTCGTTGCCGGGGAGGTGAGTGCTTGAAGGTATATCTTTAGATCTTGCAATCGAGTCTTTTAGTTTCTTGTTTTATCACTAGTTTAGTTTATAAAAGAAAATTACAAAAAAATGAAATTGAGTTTGTCTCATACGCTTCACCTTTTTAATATTTTTCGTGAGTATGATGGAAAGGACAATTGTGCTCAAGTGCTAGAAGAAGAAATCTATTAAATGTTTGGCACTAAATATTTGAATGATGATCATGATTGCAATGTTGTTAGTACGAATTCTTTGAATATCCATGATGCTAATGATATGAAAAGCCATAAGCTTGGGGAAGCTATGTTTGAAGAAGATGATATTTTTTGTCCCCCAAGTTTTGATGTGCAAATTTATTATGATGAGAGCATGCCCGCTGTCTATGATGATTATTGTGATGACTTGTATGCTATAAAGAATAATGATATCCATGAATCTTGTCATCATGATTTTAGTTTTCAATTGGATTATGCCTCACATGATAATTATTTTGTTGAGTTTGCTCCCACTATTATTCTTGAGAAGAATTTTGCTTGTGTGGAGAGTAGTAAATTTTCTATGCTTGTAGATCATGAAAAGATTGCTTTATATGATAGTTATATTATTGAATTAATTCATGATGCTACTGAAAATTATTATGAGGGAGGAATATATGCTTGTAGGAATTGCAATAATATCAAGTTTCCTCTCTATGTGCTTAAAGTTTTGAAGTTATGCTTGTTTTACCTTCCTATGCAAGTTGATTCTTGTTCCCACAAGTTGTTTGCTCACAAAATCCCTATGCATAGGAAGTATGTTAGACTTAAATGTGCTAGTAATATTCTTGAAGATGCTCTCTTTATGTTTCAATTCTTATCTTTTATGTGAGCATCATTGAAATAATCATGCCTAGCTAGGGGCGTTAAACGATAGCGCTTGTTGGGAGGCAACCCAACTTTGTTTTTGTTCCTTGCATTTTGTTCCTGTTTAGTAATAAATAATTCATATAGCCTCTGTTTAGATGTGGTTCTATGCTTTTAATTAGTGTTTGTGCCAAGTAGAACCTTTGGGAAGACTTGGGGAAAGTCTTTGCGATCATGCTGTAAAAAACAGAAACTTTAGCGCTCACGAGAATTGCTGCCATTTTTTATTGGAGAGTGATATTTAGTTAATTATTTTTGCAGATGATTAATATATAAATTCCTCAGGTCCATCAATTTATTTTAGAATTTTATGAGTTCCAGAAGTATACGTTTGATCCAGATTACTACAGACTGTTCTGTTTTTGACAGATTGTGTTTTTCATGTGTTGTTTACTTATTTTGATGAATCTATGGCTAGTAAAATAGTTTATGAACCATAGAGAAGTTGGAATACAGTAGGTTTAACACCAATATAAATAAATAATGAGTTCATTACAGTACCTTGAAGTGGTGATTTAATTTCTTATACTAACGGAGCTTACGAGTTTTCTGTTAAGTTTTGTGTTGTGAAGTTTTCAAGTTTTGGGTAAGGATTCGAGGGACTATGGAATAAGGAGTGGAAAGAGCCTAAGATTGGGGATTCCCGAGGCACCCCAAGGTAATATTCAAGGATAGCCAAGAGCCTAAGCTTGGGGATGCCCCGGAAGGCATCCCCTTTTTCGTCCTCGTTCATCGGTAACTTTACTTGGAGCTATATTTTTATTTACCACATGATATGTGTTTTGCTTGGAGCGTCAATTTATTTTTTTAGTATTTTCTTGCTGTTATTTAGAACAATGTTTTTCATCTTTTATTTCAATAAAAGTGGCATTGATAGCCTTTACTATGCCTATTTTAGAAGTCCACATGTTGCTGTTTGAAAACAGAAAGTTTACCGCTGTTGCAATAATTCCCTAGAAAAGTCAGAATGTGATAAAATGTTGAAACCTTTTTAATATTAAGATATGATAAATTTACTACAGTGGGAATTTTATTTCATAATTTGTGGAGCTAGGTAAGTATGTATATTGCTGCATTCTTTACAGACTATCCTGTTTAGGCAGATTGCTGTTATGCTTGCATTGTTTGCATATGTTTTCTTCTTTAATGATTCTATTTGAGGATAGGACTATTAAATATGCAGATGCATTTAGTAGGCAATGTTGAATAATAATTTTAGTGATTGGCTACAGTAGAGTATGATAAGGTTTTGGCAATGGTTTATACTAAATTATCTCACGAGCCCTTGTTGAGTTTTGTGTGGATGAAGCTTTTGAGATTTAGGGAGACCGTGATATGAGAGGAATTAAGGAGACACAAAAGCTCAAGCTTGGGGATGCCCAAGGCATCCCGAGATAATATTTCAAGAAGTCTCAAGCGTCTAAGCTTGGGGATGCACCGGTTGGCATCCCACCTTTCTTTTTCAACAACTATCGGTTAGTATCGGTTGATCCTAAGTTTTTGCTTCTTCACATGATGTTTTCTATTCTTAGAATGTCATTTTATTTTTCTTTGCTTGATGCTTGAATAAAATACCAAGATCTGAAATTCTTAAATGTTAGAGAGCCTTCACATAGTTGCATAATTATTCGACTACTCATTGATCTTCACTTATATCTTTCGGAGTAGTTTGTCGTTTGCTCTGGTGCTTCACTTATATCTTTTAGAGCACAATGGTGGTTTTATTTTGAAGAAATAGATGAACTCTCGTGCTTCACTTATATTATTTTTAGAGTCTTTAGAACATCATGGTAATTTGCTTTGGTTATGAAACTAGTCCTAATATGATGGGCATCCAAGAGGGATATAATAAATTTTTTCATATAAAGTGCATTGAATACTATGAGAAGTTTGATACTTGATGATTGTTTTGAGATATGGAGATGGTGATATTAGAGTCATGCTAGTTGAGTAGTTGTGGATTTGAGAAATACCTGTGTTGAAGTTTGTGATTCCCGTAGCATGCATGTATGGTGAACCGTTATGTGATGAAGTCAGAGCATGATTTATTTATTGATTGTCTTCCTTATGACTGGTGGTCGGGGACGAGCGATGGTCTTTTCCTACCAATCTATCCCCCTAGGAGCATGCCCATAGTACTTTGCTTCGATAACTAATAGATTTTTGCAATAAGTATGTGAGTTCTTTATGACTAATGTTGAGTCCATGGATTATACGCACTCTCACCCTTCCACCATTGCTAGCCTCTCTAATACCGCGCACCTTTCGCCGGTATCATACACCCACCATATACCTTCCTCAAAACAGCCACCATAACTACCTATTATGGCATTTCCATAGCCATCCCGAGATATATTGCCATGCAACTTTCCACCGTTCCGTTTATTATGACACGCTCCATCATTGTCATATTGCTTAGCATGATCATGTAGTTGACATTGTATTTGTGGCAAAGCCACCGTTCATAATTCTTTCATACATGTCACTCATGCATCATTGCACATCCTGGTACACCGCCGGAGGCATACATATAGAGTCATATCTTGTTCTAAGTATCGAGTTGTAAGTAAATAAAAGTGTGATGATCATCATTATTAGAGCATTGTCCCAGTGAGGAAAGGATGATGGAGACTATGATTCCCCCATAAGTCGGGATGAGACTCCGGACAAAAAATAAATAAAAGAGGCCAAAGAAGCCCAAATAAAAAAAGAGAAAGAAAAGAGGAAAAGGCCCAAATAAAAAAATAAAAAATGAGAAAAAAAGAAGGGACAATGTTACTATCCTTTTACCACAGTTATGCTTCAAAGTAGCACCATGATCTTCATAGTAGAGAGTCTCTCATGTTATCACTTTCATATACTAGCGGGAATCTTACATTATAGAACTTGGCTTGTATATTCCAATGATGGGCTTCCTCAAATTGCCCTAGATCTTCATGAGCAAGCAAGTTGGATGCACACCCACTTAGTTTCTTTTTGAGCTTTCAGCTCTAGTGCATCCGTTGCATGGCAATCCCTACTCACTCACATTGATAGCTATTGATGGGCATCTCCATAGCCCGTTGATACGCCTAGTTGATGTGAGACTATCTTCTCCCTTTTTGTCTTCTCCACAACCACCATTTTATTCCACCTACAGTGCTATGTCCATGGCTCACGCTCATGTATTGCGTGAAGATTGAAAAAGTTTAAGAACATCAAAAGTATGAAACAATTGCTTGGCTTGTCATCGGGGTTGTGCATGATTTAAATATTTTGTGTGGTGAAGATGGAGCATAGCCAGACTATATGTTTTGTAGGGATAGCTTTCTTTGGCCATGTTATTTTGAGAAGACATAATTGCTTAGTTAGTATGCTTGAAGTATTATTATTTTTATGTCAATATGAACTTTTGTCTTGAATCTTTCATATCTGAATATTCATGCCACAATTAAGAATAATTACATTGAAATTATGCCAAGAAGCACTCCGCATCAAAAATTCTGTTTTTATCATTTACCTACTCGAGGACGAGCAGGAATTAAGCTTGGGGATGCTGATACGTCTCCAACGTATCTATAATTTTTGATTGCTCCATGCTATATTATCTACTGTTTTGGATGTTTATGGGCTTTATTATACACTTTTATATCATTTTTGGGACTAACCTATCAACCCATAGCCCAGTGCCAGTTTCTGTTTTTACCTTGTTTTAGGGTTTCGAAGAAAAGGGAAATCAAACGGAGTCCAATTGACCTGAAACTTCATGGAACTCATTTTTGGAAGGAAAGAAGCCCAGAAGACTTGAAGTGCACGTAAGGGAAGCTTCAAGGAGGCCACGAGGTAGGGGGGCGCGCCCACCCCCTAGGGCATGCCCTCCACCCTCTTGGGCCCCTCGTGGCCCCCTCACGTACTTCTTCCGCCTATATATCTCCATATACCCTAAAAACATTGGGGAGCACAATAGATCGGGAGTTCCGCTGCCAGAAGCATCCGTAGCCACTGAAAACAATTCTAGACCCGTTCCGGCACCCTGCCGGAGGGGGCAATCCTTCTCCGGTGGCCATCTTCATCATCCCGGTGCTCTCCATGACGAGGAGGTAGTAGTTCTCCCTCGGGGCTGAGGGTATGTACCAGTAGCTATGTGTTTGATCTCTCTCTCTCATGTTCTTGAGGTGATACGATCTTGATGTATCGTGAGCTTTGCTATTATATTTGGATCCTATGATGTTTTCTCCCCCCTCTACTCTCTTGTAATGGATTGAGTTTCCCCTTTGAAGTTATCTTATCGGATTGAGTCTTTATAGATTTGAGAACACTTGATGTATGTCTTGCCATGCGTATCTGTGGTGAAAATGGGATACCACGTGATTCACTTGATGTATGTTTTGGTGATCAACTTGCGGGTTCCGCCCATGAACCTATGCATAGGGGTTGGCACACGTTTTCGTCGTGATTCTCCGGTAGAAACTTTGGGGCACTCTTTGAGGTTCTATGTGTTGGTTGAATAGATGAATCTGAGATTGTGTGATGCATATCATATAATCATACCCACGGATACTTGAGGTGACATTGGAGTATCTAGGTGACATTAGGGTTTTGGTTGATTTGTGTCTTAAGGTGTTATTCTAGTACGAACTCTAGGGCTGTTTGTGACACTTATAGGAATAGCCCAATGGATTGATTGGAAAGAATAACTTTGAGGTGGTTTCGTACCCTACCATAATCTCTTCGTTCGTTCTCCGCTATTAGTGACTTTGGAGTGACTCATTGTTGCATGTTGAGGGATAGTTATGTGATCCAATTATGCTATTATTGTTGAGAGGACTTGAACTAGCGAAAGTATGAACCCTAGGCCTTGTTTACTATCATTGCAATACCGTTTACGCTCACTTTTACCATTAGTTACCTTGCTGTTTTTATAATTTCAGATTACAAATACCTTTATCTACCATCCATATACCACTTGTATCACCATCTCTTCGCCGAACTAGTGCACCTATACAATTTACCGTTGTATTGGGTGTGTTGGGGACACAAGAGACTCTTTGTTATTTGGTTGCAGGGTTGCTTGAGAGAGACCATCTTCATCCCACGCCTCCTACGGATTGATAAACCTTAGGTCATCCACTTGAGGGAAATTTGCTACTGTCCTACAAACCTCTGCACTTGGAGGCCCAACAATGTCTACGAGAAGAAGGGTGTGTAGTAGACATCAAGGCCCCTGGCTTGTAATATGATGCTGGTATGACTTATTTTATTTTTAGAGTTGTGTTGTGATATCTTCCCGTGAGTCCTTGATCTTGATCGTACACATTTGCGTGCATGATTAGTGTATGATTGAATCGGGGGCGTCACAAGTTGGTATCAGAGCCGACTGCCTGTAGGAACCCTCTTTCCACACTCCTTGGCCGAAGTCAAGTATAGATGTTGTAAAACTTTTATTAACATGGATGTGTGCCTTACGGGCCCACGTCACCATTTGGGTGGTATTAGGATCTTTTACTCCTCGATCTATACTCTGGGACTCTGATCTCTCTACTATTCGGGTTATAACTTTTGGAAATATGTCCCAACCATCACAACTTACCCGGTAAGGTGATGTAGTGCACCTAGCCGAAGGACCTATTGTTATAGTTTCCCTTTAGCAAAGTTAGCCATTCTTCCATGAGGACATTGTAAGACTTATTCCATAGGTTGTTCCTGATGGACCCATTGTCTATCCAAAGTTTGTCCTTTACATGAGACCATGTCAAAGCTATCTCAAAGCATGTCCGTGGCACTCTGTCCATCAACAAGAAATTGGAAGCGCAATGCAAAATTTTCTTTCTCAAATATCCAAATACCGTTGTATGGGTAATTTCATGAAATTTCTCTCCCCTTACCTAAAAGCTTTTCTTCTTTATATCTCGTCATGGATATTTCTTCTCTGCTTGTCCTTGAGAAGGATATACCCCCGAAATATGTGTTTTAACACATTTTCCTTTCCATTGTTCTATTTAATCTGATAATCATATTTTTCTTTCCATTGTTTGGTTTAACCTTTCTTGTGGTCTATATGATCTAAGCAGTAATATTCTCCTGCTTATGTAAACACCTCGTTGTACAATTCTGTCAGCAAGACCCTGTTACTATTGTTGATGACATTTCGGTGACCACCAATGGACGAGAACTTTGCCTATTGGTCTGCCTCGTTCAACGAGGAGGAAAATGGTTCTCTTCATCCCTCGCCCTTGGTATCGATGTTGTTGTCGACATAATTGATAGGCTATCCTCTGACATGCCTTGCTTACATGATCGTGTAAGACGTCATCGCCTTCCTACTTTTAACCCACCTGGTGGGCCCATAACCCACAGTTCCACAGGATTGAAACCTGACTCTCCTGCACACCCTCCTGGTTTCCAAGGTTATTCCTCGCGCTTGACTCCATATGCATTCACGGGTCACCTTCCTAGAGATGACCTATTCTGGTATCAGACACAATACTTATTCCCGTTGCACTGAACCCCTTTCACGCCCTATTTCAGGGAATTAACGATTGCCTATCCAATCGAAACTTCTTATTGCACCGCCTTAATTGCTCTTGATATTTTCTTAAGTTCCAATTCGAGAGTTACTTCCCGCCACCTTCCTTGATGTTATCTACTCCCTCTGTTCCTAAATATTTGTCTTTCTAAAGATTTCAATAAGTGACTACATACGGAGCAAAATGAGTGAATGTAGACTAAAATATATCTATATACATCCGTATGTGGTAGTCTATTTGAGATCTCTTAAAAGAAAAATATTTAGGAACGGAGGGAGTATCAGATAAGCAACCTTGTAGACGTCCGTTCTTCCAAAGTTACCTCTTATCCTTTTTCGTAAGGATGATGGAGTTTCTGAAGAAAGGATGACGACTTCATCATGATGATCTGAAGTAGAGAAATGAAGACATCCACTTAATGGATGGACCTCTTCCAGAAGGGCAACCAAGACCAAGAAGATCCGTTAGAATTTCGTAACCAAGCTTTCCCCCTTACTCCGCCCCTTAAATCTCGGGACGAGATTTCTTGTAGTGGAGGAGATTTGTAACACACCGGTAATTATGCTATAGAGAATTCCTGACTAATGATGCCACATCATCCCATTTTGCTAAACTTAATATCTCCTGGTTATCCTAAGTCAAATTCAAATTTATATTGCAAGTGAAATTATTATTCCTTATAACAGTAGAATAAAAATGTTCGTTATGTTGCAAATATTCAATAAGAAATGGTGATGACTACACCAATTCCATATGACTCACAAATAAAATTTTAGGAATTTAATAAATGGAACAACAACAATTAACTTGACCGTTTCTTTGTATAAAAATGGTTAAACTTTCCAAATGCCCCAAACTTTGTGTGCATCTTCAAAATGGTGCACCTTAAATATTTGCCAAGTTTCATTCTTAAAAAAAAAATCAATTACTAACTAAACTAATGACAAAGCAGTAGCTAAAATAAGTGCAGAGAAGAAAATAACAAAGCCTCATTTTGCACTTTGGCCCGTGTGGAGACAGAAAACAGCCCAGCCCACCTCCAACTTCATCTACCTACAGCTACAAGGAGGCAGGGAGTGCGTGGAGGGCATCCATGGCGTCTGGGCCTTGCGTCGGCCTCCCACGGCCTCGTGGAAGGATAAGAGCACCCCCAACCCCCAGGACAAACCCTAGCCCTCACTTATCCCCTCGCTCGTCCAATCCCTCTCTGTTTCGCTCGTTCCCGAACTGCCGTTGACGCACCATCGCCATCCTCGCGACCATTGGCCTCCCCAACGACCGGGAGGTTGTCCAGGGAGTTCCTCGTCGTCGAATACGTCACCCACGTGCATCCATTCGACCGAAGCTACACCGTTTGCTCGGGATCGAGCAAGTTTTCCGCCATGGCCGTCGCATCTCGCCGTCGAGCTTGACGCATCTGGTCACCCCTGCGCTCTCTAATCACGTCCTCGAGCTCCTGCATATGTGTGTGTGCGTGTTGCTATTGCTTGCGCTATTGCCGCTGCTCCTGGTCGTGCCCGGGCAGCCTCGTGCCTGCTACTGCTATCCTACCTTCCACTCCTGCGTGCTGCTGCCGCTGCTGCTTTTGCTTCTTGCTGCTCTTGCCATCGTCGCTGCTCCTGCACTGCTACTGCTCTTGCTTGTTGCGCCGTTGCTTCTTTGCTAGTGCTGCCTGCTGCCCCTGGCTACTGCTGCTACTAATGGCCATGGCTAAGGCCATGGCCGAGAGTGTGTGTGGTGTGTGCATTTGGTGTGTGCGTGTGTTGAGTGTGTGGCCGACCTTGTTAGTTTAGGCTATTTAGATAGGGTTAGTTTAGGACTTTTGTGGACTAATTAGGGACTTATTTAATCTATGCTAAGTAGTCCCATGGGTTCAATTACACTAGTTATTAAATTAGTTAGCCTAATAGAAAATGACATGTGGGCCACCCCTTCCTATTTGACTTGTCAACTTGACTTGGTCAACCCGAATTAAAATAAAACCAAAAACTTCAGAATGCATAAAATCTTTAGAAAATCATATAAAATAAACCATACGTCAGATGAAAATAATTTATACATGAAAGTTGTTCAGAACGACGAGACAAATCCGAATACGCAGTCTACTCATCCGCCACACGTCCCTAGCATAGCGAACATGCTACAATCCCCCTTCGGTTCGTCTGTCCGAAAACGTCAAACACCGGGAATACTCACCCGGATGTTCCCCCCTTCACCGGCATCGCCTAGTACCGCGTTAGGGCATACCTAGCACCGCGTATTGCCTCATTATGCTTTGTGATGCTTTGTTTGCTCCATATTTACCGTTTCTACCCCCTCCTCTCTCGTTAGACACTGAGATAGACGTGGCTGCTACCCAGTACGACTACGGTGTTGACGACCCCTCCTTCTTGCCAGAGCAACCAGGCAAGCCCTCCCCTTGATCACCAGATATCACCTATTCTTCTCTCTACTACTTGCATTAGAGTAGTGTAGCATGTTACTGCTTTTCGTTTATCCTATCCTGATGGATAGCCTATCCTTGTTGCTACTGTTGTTACCTTTACCTACAATCGTAAAGTGCTTAGTGTAGGATGCTAGTATTCCATCAGCGGCCCTACATTCTTGTCCGTCTGCCATGCTATACTATCGGGCCATGATCACTTGGGACGTGATCACGGGTATATACTTATATACATATACATGATACATGTGATGACTAAAGACGGGTCGGCTCGTAGAGTACCCGCAGTGATTCCGGTGTGGGGGCTGAAAGGACAGGTGGTTCCATCCCAGTAGTGGTGGGCCTGGGTTCCCGACGGCCCCCGACTGTTACTTTGTGGCGGAGCGACAGGGCAGGTTGAGACCACCTAGGAGAGAGGTGATCCTGGCCTTGGTCGGTGTCCGCGGTTACTTCGAAATAACACGCTTAACGAGATCTTGGTATTTGATCTGAGTCTGGCCACTGGCCTATATGCACTAACCACCTATGCGGGAACAGTTATGGGCACTCGACGTCGTGGTATCAGCCGAAGCCTTCCTGACGTCAGCGACTGAGCGGCGCGCGTCGGGTTGGACCACGTAACGCAACTTCCTTTGTAATGGAGGTTGCTAGGTCTGCTCACCGGCCGCGTACGCAACGTGCAGGTGTGCAATGGGCGATGGGCCCAGACCCCTGCGCGCATAGGATTTAGACCGTTGAGCCTGTGCCTTCCATAATCTGTGTGAACTCGAAAGTTATGCGGGTTATACTCTACTGGCTTTTTGACAGAAAAAATTTCAACGCTAAAACTTCACGGAAAGTGAGAAGTGAATGAAATATTATGCATTGGAGAAGTGGGAGTCGACCTTGAACTTTGTGTTCATGCCCATGGACACGATGTAGATCCTATCATGGAAGCTTCTTGTACTAATGATTATTTCCTTGATAAAATATCATCTGGTATTCGTGAATTGATCCTTTGCAATCATGGTTCTGACCACATTTTCTCCTTGATTCCATTTCTCGGGCAATTTAAGGTACTTGTCTTCTGAAGATCAATACATCTCCACAACCTCTATTTTGATCTTCCTTCGAGTATTACCCTCCAATATATCGAGAATATCAAAGAACTGTGTCGCTTCCTATGAGTCTACATCTAGTATTGCTTCTCACCGATTTCAGATTTCCCCCAGGTTTTGAGTTATTAGTCAACCGAGAACACTGCATAGTGAATCAAATCAATATTGTGATTCAATACTCCTAGTACTTTGTTGGGAGGAAGTTTAATACTCCGTCATGTCATTCCTAGCCTGATTGGCTACATCATTATGGTGTTGATTTTAACTATGCTACTTCGTCCTTATCCCGGAGCACAACCTTCGATGATGAGCTAAGCTTATGTTGATTCCCTCGTCTTATCGTTCCACCTCAAACAATAAGCTTGGTTCTGAGTTGGTGTCGTATCGGTGGATCCAATAATCTATCCCTACATCAGTCCTTTTGCTTGATGCAGTCGCTGTTCGATTGCTTCTTCATGGAGCCTCTCGACAAAAATTTGTCATAATCATCATCAACATCTTGACTCCTTCCTAGATATCAATTGAATTCATGATGAGAAATACCATCCTTGCCCTCGATGATCTGTTTTATCATCAGCCATTTTATTGCCTTCCGTTCAACACAAACTTGTTCGTGTTTTGCGTTATACCTTGTGTTCCTTGCTATCCAACATTTGTTCTTATTTACCTTAGAGTATTACCATCTTATTTGTCAAGAATATCGTTGGAATTTCACCACCTCTTAAGAAATTCTTGTTGCAGTGATGCTTCTCGCCATCACCATTCCTTTCTTGGCCCCCTGTTGAGTGACCTCTGTTGTGAGAATTTAATATCTCTAGCAACCCTATTGTTTCGAAGTGAATGGCCGATAGTTTCGTTATCAAATCACCATTCTTACTTTGATCGTCCTACTTGGTCTATATTTCCAGGTGCATTTTCGTTCAATATTTAATTGTGGATGTTCTCATCGAACCTACCTCATTATATACTTCAGTGTGTCTGATGCTATCACCTCGTTCACTTAATTGTGGAAATCCATCTTTTTGGAAACCTCGATGAATTGCTACTAAGTCCATCAGCTACCCCTCATCCTCTCCTTGGTTTAAATGATGAACTCTTGTTTCGGAACTCGCTTCCATAGTTCATCTCCGAGAATCTTACAATATCATCTTGTCAATTTGTGTTGCACCTTTTCTTCTCAGGCATCCTGAGACTGAGGTACCATGGCACTAATCAGATCTGAATCTCAGTCAGATGTGATGGTTGGGACATATTTCCAAAAGTTATAAAATTGGTCTTTATATGACCCGGTAAGGTGATGTCATGCCTAGTGAACCTAGCCGAAGGACCTATTGTTATAGTTTCCTTTTAGCAGAGTTAGCCATTCTTCCATGAGGACATTGTAAGACTTATTCCATAGGTTGTTCCTGATGAACCCATTGTCTATCCAAAGTCTGTCCTTTACATGAGACCATGTCAAAGCTATCTCAAAGCATGTCTGTGGCACTCCGTTCATCAACAAGAATATTGGAAGCGCAATGCAAAATTTTCTTTCTCAAATATCCAAACACCGTTGTATGGGTAATTTCATGAAATTTATCTCCCCTTACCTAAAAGCTTTTCTTCTTTATATCCCATCATGGATATTTCTTCTCTGCTTGTCCTTGAGAAGGATATAGCCCCAAAATATGTGTTTTAACACATTTTCCTTTCCATTGTTCTGTTTAATCTGATAATCACATTTTTCTTTCCATTGTTTGGTTTAACCTTTCTTGTGGTCTATATGATCTAAGCAGTAATATTCTCCTGCTTATGTAAACACCTCGTTGTACAATCCTATCAGCAAGACCCTGTTACTATTTTTGATGACATTCCGATGACCACCAATGGACGAGAACTTTGCATATTGGTCTGCCTCGTTCAACGAGCAGGAAAATGGTTCTATTCGTCTCTTGCCCTTCGTATCGATGTTGCTGTCGACATAACTGATAGGCTATCCTATGACATGCCTTGCTTACATGACCGTGTAAGATGTCATAGCCTTCCTACTTTTAACCCACCTGGTGGGCCCATAACCCACAGTTCCACATGATCGAAACCTGACTCTCCTGCATACCCCCTGGTTTCCAAGGTTATTCCTCGCTCTTGACTCCATATGCATTCACGGGTCACCTTCTTAGAGATGACCTATTCTGGTATCAGACACAATACTTATTCCCGTTGCACTGAACCCCTTTCACACCCTATTTCAGGCAATGAACGATTGCATATCCGCTCGAAACTTCTTATTGCACCGTCTTAATTGCTCTCGATATTTTCTTAAGTTCCAATTCGAGAGTTACTTCCCGCCACCTTCCATGATGTTATCTATCAGATAAGCAACCTTGTAGACGCCCGTTCTTCCAAAGTTACCCCTTATCCTTTTTCGTAAGTACGATGGAGTTTTTGAAGAAAGGATGATGACTTCATCATGATGACCTGAAGTAGAGAAATGAAGACATCCACTTAATGGATCGACCTCTTCCAGAAGGGCAACCAAGACCAAGAAGATCCGTTAGAATTTCGTAACCAAACTTTGCCCCTTACTCCACCTCTTAAATCTCGGGACAAGATTTCTTGTAGAGGAGGAGATTTGTAACAACCCGGTAGTTATGCTATAGAGAATTCCTGACTAATGATGCCACATCATCCCATTTTGCTAAACTTAATCTCTCCTGGTTATCCTAAGTCAAATTCAAATTTATATTGCAAGTGAAATTATTATTCCTTCTAACAGTAGAATAAAAATGTTCGTTATGTTGCAAATATTCGATAAGAAATGGTGATGACTACACCAATTTCATATGACTCACAAATAAAATTTTATGAATTTAATAAATGGAACAACAACAATTAACTTGACCGTTTCTTTTTATAAAAATGGTTAAACTTTACAAGTGCCCCCAAACTTTGTGTGCATCTTCAAAATGGTGCACCTAAATATTTGCCAAGTTTCATTCTTCAAAAAAAAATCAATTACTAACTAAACTAAAGACAAAGCAGTAGCTAAAATAAGTGCAGAGAAGAAAATAACAAAGCCTCATTATGCACTTTGGCCCATGTGGAGACAGAAAACGGCCCAGCCCACCTCCACCTTCATCTACCTACAGCTACATGGAGGCAGGGAGTGTGTGGAGGGCATCCATGGCGTCTGGGCCATGCATCGGCCATCCCACGGCCTCGTGGAAGGATAAGAGCACCCCTAACCCCCAGGACAAACCCTAGCCCTCACTTATCCCCTCGCTCGTCCAATCCCTCTGTTTCGCTCGCTCCCGAACTGCCGTTGATGGACTGTCGCCATCCTCGCGGCCACTGGCCTCCCCGGCGACCGGGAGGTTGTCCAGGGAGTTCCTCATCGTCGACTCCGTCACCCCGTTCATCCGTTCGACCGGAGCTACATCATTCGCTCGGGATCGAGCTAGTTTTCCGCCATGACCGTCGCATCTCGCCGTCGAGCTTGACGCATCTGGTCACCCCCGCGCTCTCTAATCACGTCCACGAGCTCCATGGTGAGCTCCTGTGTCGATCCCCTCCTTTTCCCTTTCGGTTCGTCGTCGTTTGTCGTTGTCCCCAAGCTCCTACATATGTGTGTGTGTGTTGCTGTTGCTTGCGCTGTTGCCGCTGCTCCTGGTCGTGCCCGCGTAGCCCCGTGCCTGCTACTGCTCTTGGCGCTGCCGCTGCTGCTTTTGCTTCCTGCTGCTCTTGCCGTCACCGCTGCTCTTGCACTGCCACTGTAACGCCCTCGATGCGGCTATATCTCCTACGTGTCGAAGCACGACTTAGAGGCATAACCGCATTGAAAGCAATGTCGCAAGTGAGATAATCTTCGCAAACAACCCATGTACATAAATAAAGGGGAAAGGTACATAGTTGGCTTACACTCGCCACGTCACACAAATACATAAATAAATCATTACATTCATCCAATACACTCAGGGTCCGACTACGGTACCAAAATAAAGATCAACCCCCAAATGCGACAAAGTCCCCGATCGCCCCAACTGGGCACCACTACTGATCATCTGGGAAAGACACATAGTAACGACGAGAGTCTTCATCAAACTCCCACTTGAGCTCGGTCATATCATCTGGAACGGTATCATCGGTCCCTGCATCTGGTTTTGGAAGTAAACTGTGAGTCACGGGGACTCAGCAATCTTGCACCCTCCCGATCAAGACTATTTAATCTTATAGGAAAGGTAAAGGTATGATCTGGAGCTCCAGCAAGCGACTAGCATATATGGTGGCTAACATATTCGCAAAATAGAGCGAGAAGAGAAGGAAAAAGCACGGTTGAATAACTATGATCAAGAAGTGATCCTAGAACAACCTACGCCAAGCATTACTCCAACACCGTGTTCACTTCCCGGACTCCGCCGAGAAGAGACCATCACGGTAACACACGCGGTTGGTGCATTTTAATTAAGTTAAGTTTCATGTTATCTACAACCGGACATTAACAAATTCCCATCTGCCCATAACCGCAGGCACGGCTTTCGAAAGTTCAAATCCCTGCAGGGGAGTCCCAAGTTAGCCCATCACAAGCTCTCATGGTCAACGAATGATATTCCTTCTCCCAAGACAATCCGATCAGACTCGGCATCCCGGTTACAGGACATCCTCGCCAATGGTAAAACAAGTCCAGCAACACCGCCCAAATGTGCCGACAAATCCCGATAGGAGCTGCACATATCTCGTTCTCAGGGCACACTCATATGAGACATCCTACAAGTAAAACCAAACCTCAAGTTGCCCCGAGGTGGCCCCGCAGTCTACTCGGTCGGACCAACACTCAGAGGAGCACTGGCCCAGGGGGGTTTAAATAAAGATGACCCTCGGGCTCCGGAAACCCAAGGGAAAAAGAGGCTAGGTGGCAAATGGTAAAACCAAGGTTGGGCATTGCTATAGGAGTTTTATTCAAGGCGAACTGTCAAGGGGTTCCCATTATAACCCAACCGTGTAAGGAACGCAAAATCCGGGAACATAACACCGATATGATGAAAACTAGGGCGGCAAGAGTGTAACAAAACACCAGGCATAAGGCGGAGCCTTCCACCCTTTACCAAGTATATAGGTGCATTAAGATAAACAAGATAATATTGTGATATCCCAACAATAAACAAGTTCCAACAAGGAACTATCTCCAAGCTACACCTGCAACTAGCAACGCTATAAGAGGGGCTGAGCAAAGCGGTAACATAGCCAAACAACGGTTTGCTAGGACATGGTGGGTTAGAGGTTTGACATGGAAATAACGGGGGCATGATAAGCAAGTGGTAGGTATCATAGCATAGGCATAGCAAAAGAGCGAGCATCTAGGAAGCAAAGATAGAAGTGATTTCGAGGGTATGGTCATCTTGCCTGCAAAGTTTTCAGAGTTGCCTTGATCCTCGTAAGCAAAATCAACGGCTCCTCATTCATGAACTCATCTCCCGGCTCTACCCAAACAAGAACAACAAGCAAAAGGAGCACAATCAACCACGTGCAATGCTCAAGCAACATGATGCAAACATGGTATGATATGCGGGATGCGATATGTGATGCATATGCAAGATTTGCAAAGGAATGATTAAACCTGGCCTTAACTTGTAAATCCAAGAGTGCCACTCGAAAGGTGAGGTGATTTCGGTCGAAATCGATATAAAGATCACCGGAATCGGATGCACGGTTTGGAAATGGCAAGCAAAACAAATATGGCACCGGTCTGCGATAAACAGCAAGTAGCCATCTAAATGCATCAAGTTAAATATGCTACAACACTCAAACATGACAACAAAATACATGGCAGGGATCCTCTCATGATGCTTGACAAAAGATGAACACTGAGCTACGGCTAATTCACTCATTAACAGGTTCAAACAGGCATGGCAAAAGTGCAAATGATAACAGGTTTCAGACTTAGTGAAATAACAACAAATCAGGAATTTATCATCAGGAAGCAATCTTTAGAGCATGAAAACTACATGCTACAGGAACACATCATGGCAAAGCAAGGCATGGCATGAAGCTACTCTAAGCATATAACAAAAGTCCCTTAGTGACCTTGAGCCAAAAGGGATCATAAAATACAATTTCAAGCATGTGAACATAGCAAAAACATAAACAGATTCAGACAGTGAAAAACTTGAGCATGCAAACAGATTAACAAGTAGGCATGTTTACGAGCTCGATGCACTCACTACAGAGCATGGCATGACAAACTAAGCATACACCCATCAAGAATACATGGCATAGAAGCTATACATGGCAAGAACAACAACATGGCATGTACGGATCACTAGCAACAACCTCGACAAAATCGCTAAGCATGTTAACAATCTGCCAGGAACATTTTATAGCAAAAGTAGAGCTCGATTGACTCAAGCTAGGGTGATCCATAATTGCAAACAAAGACATGGATGGATAGAGCACCAGAACAATAACAAAACATCCTTAATGATAATCCTCAAAAGAGGCACGGATCACTAGGAAACAATATGAACATATGGCATAAAAACATTATCAGGACAAGGACTTAGTGAAATTCTAAGTCCCTGAAATCAGCATCATTGAGTAGGCTACTTTGCATGCTTGTGCTAGTCACCACAAAGATCACAAAAATACATGGCATACACCCCTATAAATATGGCATGGCAGTCATCAAAACACATGTAGAGCTCAGGATCATAGCATGCACACATTAATCATGGCAAAAATGACAAAAGGCCATTTGCTAAAACAGATCTGAAATATTCCTCACATAGCCCTCTTCCAACAGCATTTTGGGCATCAAGATGAGCTCAAATAAAAATGATGCAATGAGATGAAATGATGTACTCATCGAGGCGAACATTTTGATATGCTACACGCACGAATCGGAGCTACGAATGCAGAGTCATGGCATGCGGAAAAATGCTAAAAAGTTAGGGTTCGGAGGGAAAAGTCAACCGGGGTGTTTTAGATCTGAGATCCAGATATGGCACGGATGACGAGGTTCGCCGGCCGGAGTTGTCGTCGGCGTCGAGGAGAGGGCCGGCCGGAGCTGGGGAAGGGGTCGGAGACGAGTGGCGGCGAGGTCGCCGCTCGCCGGCGTCGGGGAAGCGGCGGCGAGGCGCGGCACGGTGGTGCGGCCGCGGCGAGGAGCGGTGTCGACGGCGGCGGCCGGCGACGGCAAGAGGAGACGAGCGGCGAGGCGGTCGTCGATGGCGTGAGGTGACGCGGCAGAGGGGGCGGCGCCGGGCGGAGGGAAGAAGCGGGCGCGGGCGGCGGAGCTCCTTCGGGCCGCGGGGGCCCTCCTCGGGCTCGGGCGGGCCGCGGCGCGGGAGGTGGCTGGCGTGCCACATGGCGGCCCCCGGTTGGCTGGGCGCGGCAGCGCGGGGCGTGTCCAGCGGGAGCGGACACGTCCGGCGGCGGAGGAGATGAAATTTTAGGGTTAGGGGTGGTTTCATCCGCAATTTTTGGGAGGGATCTATTTATAGAGGTAGAGGGAGCTAGGAAGCTCCAAATGAGGTGCGGTTTGCGGCCACGCGATCGTGATCGAACGCTCTAGATGATGGAGCAGGTTTAGGTGGGGTTTGGGCCAGTTTGGAAGGGTGTTGGGCTGCAACACACACGAGGCCTTTTCGGTCCCTCGGTTAACCGTTGGAGTGTCAAACGAAGTCCAAATGGTACGAAACTTGACAGGCGGTCTACCGGTAGTAAACCAAGGCCGCATGACAAGTATCGGTCCAATTTGAAAACGTTTAACCCCCACACACGAAAAGAGGTAGAAAGGGACACCGGAGGACATAGGAGCGCCGGAATGCAAAATGGACAACAGGGAAAATGCTCGGATGCACGAGACGAACACGTATGCAAATGCAATGCACATGATGACATGATATGAGATGCATGACAAAGACAAAACACACGGAGACAAAATGTAACACCCTCGATGCAGCTATATCTCCCACGTGTCGAAGCACGACTTAGAGGCATAACCGCATTGAAAGCAATGTCGCAAGTGAGGTAATCTTCACACAACTCATGTAATACATAAGGGAACGGGATACATAGTTGGCTTACAATCGCCACTTCACACAATACATGAATAAAGCATTACATCAACCAGATACAATCAAGGTCCGACTACGGAACCAAAATAAAAGAAGACTACCACAAATGCTACACAGACCCCCGATCGACCCCAACTGGGCTCCACTACTGATCTACTAGAACGAAACAACACAAAGGACAAGACCTTCATCGAGCTCCTCCTTGAGCTTGGTTGCGTCACCTGCTCGGTATCATCGGCACCTGCAAGCTGGTTTTGGAAGTATCTGTGAGTCACGGGGACTCAGCAATCTTACACCCTCGCGATCAAGACTATTTAAGCTTATGGGTAAGGTAAAGGTATGAGGTGGAGCTGCAGCAAGCGACTAGCATATATGGTGGCTAACATACGCAAATGAGAGCGAGAAGAGAAGGCAAAGCACGTTCGAGAAATCTATGATCAAGAAGTGATCCTAAAACAACCTACGTCAAACATAACTCCAACGCCGTGTTCACTTCCCGGACTCCGCCGAGAAGAGACCATCACGGTTACCCACGCGGTTGATGTACTTTAATTAAGGTCAACTTCAGGTTTTCTACAACCGGACATTAACAAATTCCCATCTGCCCATAACCGCGGGCACGGCTTTCGAAAGTTCAATCCCTGCAGGGGTGTCCCAACTTAGCCCATCACAAGCTCTCACGGTCAATGAAGGATATTCCTTCTCCCAAGACAATCCAATCAGGCTCGGCATCCAGGTTACAAGACATCCTCGACAATGGTAAAACAAGTCCAGCAACACCGCCCGAATGTGCCGACAAATCCCGATAGGAGCTGCACATATCTCGTTCTCAGGGCACACTCAGATAGGCCAAGCTACAAGTAAAACCAACCCTTGAGTTGCCCCGAGGTGGCCCCGCAGGCTGCCCAGTTCGGACCAACACTCAGAGGAGCACTGGCCCGGGGGGGTTAAAATAAAGATGACCCTTGAGTCTGCAGAACCCAAGGGAAAAAGAGGCTAGGTGGCGAATGGTAAAACCAATGTTGGGCATTGCTGGATGAGTTTTATTCAAGGCGAATTGTCAAGGGGTTCCCATTATAACCCAACCGCGTAAGGAACGCAAAATCCGGGAACATAACACCGATTTGACGGAAACTAGGGCGGCACGAGTGGAACAAAACACCAGGCATAAGGCCGAGCCTTCCACCCTTTACCAAGTATATAGATGCATTAATTAAATAAGAGATATTGTGATATTCCAACAAAATATCCATGTTCCAACAAGGAACCAACTCCAATCTTCACCTACAACTAACAACGCTATAAGAGGGGCTGAGCAAAGCGGTAACATAGCCAAACAACGGTTTGCTAGGACAAGGTGGGTTAGAGGCTTGGTTCAACAATATAGTAGGCATGATAAGCAAGTGGTAGGTATCGCAGCATAGGCATAGCAAAAGAGCGAGCAACTAGCAAGCAAAGATAGAAGTGATTTGGAGGGTATGGTCATCTTGCTGAGATCCCGCAAGGAAGAAGAACGAGTCCACGAAGAAGACACACGGACGTAGTCGAACGGGTCCTCACAAACGCGCGTTATCGGAACCAACCCGAAGAAGCAACACCGAAAAGAAGCACACAACATAGTAAACAACCAACACATGAACATGGCATGATATGCGGGATGCGGTATGCGGTGCATATGCATGATTTGGAAAGGAATGATTGAACCTGGCCTCAACTTAGAAATCCAAGAGTGCCACTGGAAAGTTGAGGTGATTTCGGTTGAAATCGATATAAAGATCACCGGAATCGGATGCACGGTTTGGAAATGGCAACCAAAACAAATATGGCACTCGTCTGCGATAATCAACAAGTAGCCATCTAAATGCATCAAGATAAATAAGCTACTGCACTCAAACATGGCAGCAAAATACATGGCAGGGATCCACTCATGAAGCTTGACAAAAGAAGAACACTGAGCTACGGCTAAAACATCTACTAAGAGGTTCAAAACAAGCATGGCAAAAGTGGAAATGGTAACATGTTTCAGACTTAGTGAAATTAACACAAGTCTGGAATTTATCATCAGGAAACACACTTTAGAGCATGAAAACTACATGCTACAAGAACTTAACATGGCAAAGCAAGGCATGGGATGAAGCTAGTCAAAGCACTTAACAAAAGTCCCTTAGTGACCTTGAGCCAAAAGGGATCAGAAAATACAATTGCAAGCATGTGAACATGGCAAAAACATAAACAGATTCAGACTTGGTGAAAAACTGGAGCATGCAAAACAGTTAACGAGTAGGCATGTTTACGAGCTCGATGCACTCACTACAGAGCATGACATAACAAACTAAGCATTCACTCATCAAAAAGACATGGCATAGGAGCTATACATGGCAAGAACAACATCATAGCATGCACGAATCAATAGCAACATCCTCGGCAAAATCGCTAAACATGTCAACAATCTGCCAGGATTCACTTTATAGCAAAAGTAGATCTCGATTGACTCAAGCTAGGATGCTCCATAATTGCAAACAAGTACATGGATGGATATATCACCACAATGTTAACAAAACATCCTTACTGATCATCCTCAAAAGAGGCACGGGTCATTAGGAAACAACATGAACATATGACATAACAACAAAAACAGGACAAGGACTTAGTGAAATTCTAAGTCCCTGAAATCAACATTAACGATTACGCTACTTTGCAAGCTTGTGCTAGTCACCACATAGATCACAAAAATACATGGCAAGCACCCCTGTAAAGATGGCATGGCATATAACAAAACACATATATAGCTCAGGATCATAGCATGCACACGTTAATCATGGCAAAAATGACAAGTAGCTATTCGCTGAAACAGATCTGACAAATTCCTCACATAGCCCTCTTCCAACAGCATTTCGGGCATCAAGATGAGCTCAAATGAAAATGATGCAATGAGATGAAATGATGTACTCGTCGAGACGAACATTTTGATATGCTACACGCGCGAATCGGAGCCACGGTGAGGGAGTTATGACATGATGAAGATGGCATAAAATTACTGAGATCTGGGGACTTAGTCGTTTGAAGAGAAGAAAAAAAAACAGACGCGCGCGAGATACTAAAAGACGCCTAGGCGAGGTTTAGGCGGGGAGGCTCACCAGTGGGCCGCTGGGCCGGAGAGGAAGGAGAAGCGGGCTGGGCAATGGGCCAGCGAGGTCGGGCCGGCCCAGGTCGCGGTCTACGCTGGATCGGGCGTGCGGGCGAGGTCGTGCCCGATCCCGAGCAAGACGACGGCGGCTGAGCCCGGTGCCGCTCCGGCGAGCTCGGGGCATGGAGCGCTGGAGGGACGCCGGATCGGGCGGGTGCGGTGGAGCGGCGGCCCCGGCGGAGAACAGCGGCGGCGAGGCAGGAACCGGGCGGCGAGGTGACCGGTGGAGATCCGATGGTGGCGGCGGATTGCGGCGGCCGGTGGCGAGGTCGACGCCGGCGACGAGACGGCGGCGGCGGAGGAGCACAAGGGTCGGGCGGCGCTGCGGGATCGGCGGCGCGGCGGGATCCAGGAAGAGTCGGGCGGCGGCGCGCGGCGACCGGATCTGGGCGCCGCGGGCCCGCGCAATGGAGGAAGGTGGTGGTGCCAAGTGACGGCGCCTGAGTGGAGGAGAGGGGCGGCGGAGCTGACGTGGCGCCTCTTGATTGGACGGAGTGAGGTGGCGGCGGGGTGGACGCGTCCGCCGGCAGGCGGACATGTCCGGTGGCGCGGAAAGAGGTGAGATCTAGGGTTTCGTCCGCGAATTTGGAAGGGTTGCACATATATATAGGTAGAGGGAGCTAGGAGAGTCCAAATAAGGTGTGGTTTTCAGCCACACGATCGTGATCGAACGACCGAGATGACGGAGGGGATTTAGGTGGGTTTTGGGCCACTTTGGAAGGATGTTGGGCTGCAACACACATGAGGCCTTTTCGGTCCCTCGGTTAACCGTTGGAGTATCAAACGAAGTCAAAATGGCACGAAACTTGACAGGCAGTCTACCGGTAGTAAACCAAGGCCGGATGACAAGTCTCGGTCCAATCCAAAAACGTTTAACGCCCGCACACGAAAAGGGGTAGAAAGGGGCACCGGGTGACATAGGAGCGCCGGATTGCAAAATGGACAACGGGAAAAATGCTCGGATGCATGCGACGAACATGTATGCAAATGAAATGCACATGATGACATGATACAAAATGCATGACACGCAAGCAATGACAAGGCAACAACAGCGAATAACTGGAGTACACCTGTCACATCGGTCTCGGGGCGTTACACAAAAACCCGACAACGAGGAAATAAAATAACTTAGTGCCGGAAACGGCAAGAGTTGTGATACATATGAGGTAAATTACATCTGGGGTGTTACAGCCACTGCTCTTGCTTGTTGCGCCGCTGCTTCTTTGCTAGTGCTGCCCGCTGCTGCTGCTGCTTTTGCTTCCTGCTGCTCTTGCCGTCGCCGCTGCTCCTGCACAGCCACTGCTCTTGCTTGTTGCGCCGCTGCTTCTTTGCTAGTGCTGCCTGATGCCCCTAGCTACTGCTGCTACTAATGGCCATGGCTAAGGCCATGGCCGAGAGTGTGTGTGGTGTGTGCGTCTAGTGTGTGCGTGTGTTGAGTGTGTGGCCGGCCTCGTTAGTTTAGGCTATTTAGCTAGGATTAGTTTAGGACTTTTGTGGACTAATTAGGGACTAATTTAATCTATGCTAAGTAGTCCCATGGGTTCAATTAGACTAGTTATCAAATTAGTTAGCCTAATAGAAAATAACATGTTGGCCACCACTTCCTATTTGACTAGGTCAACCCGAATTAAAATAAAACCAAAAACTTCAAAATGTATAAAATCTTTAGAAAATCATATAATATAAACCGTACGTCGGATGAAAATAATTTATACATGAAAGTTGTTCAGAACGACGAGATGAATCCGAATACGCGGTCTACTCATCCGCCACACGTCCCTAGCATAGCGAACATGCTACAACCCCCCTTCGGTTCGTCTGTCCAAAAACGTCAAACACCGGGAATACTCACCCGGATGTTCCCCCCTTCACCGGCATCGCCTAGTACCGCGTTAGGGCATACCTAGCACCGCGTATTGCCTCATTATGCTTTGTGATGCTTTGTTTGCTCCATATTTACCGTTTCTACCCCCTCCTCTCTCGTTAGACACTGAGATAGACGTGGCTGCTACCCAGTACGACTACGGTGTTGACGACCCCTCCTTCTTGCCAGAGCAACCAGGCAAGCCCTCCCCTTGATCACCAGATATCACCTATTCTTCTCTCTACTACTTGCATTAGAGTAGTGTAGCATGTTACTGCTTTTCGTTTATCCTATCCTGATGGATAGCCTATCCTTGTTGCTACTGTTGTTACCTTTACCTACAATCGTAAAGTGCTTAGTGTAGGATGCTAGTATTCCATCAGCGGCCCTACATTCTTGTCCGTCTGCCATGCTATACTATCGGGCCATGATCACTTGGGACGTGATCACGGGTATATACTTATATACATATACATGATACATGTGATGACTAAAGACGGGTCGGCTCGCAGAGTACCCGCAGTGATTCCGGTGTGGGGGCTGAAAGGACAGGTGGTTCCATCCCGGTAGTGGTGGGCCTGGGTTCCCGACGGCCCCCGACTGTTACTTTGTGGCGGAGCGACAGGGCAGGTTGAGACCACCTAGGAGAGAGGTGGGCCTGGCCTTGGTCGGCGTCCGCGGTTACTTCGAAATAACACGCTTAACGAGATCTTGGTATTTGATCTGAGTCTGGCCACTGGCCTATACGTACTAACCAACTACGAGAGAACATTTATGGGCACTCGATGTCGTGGTATCAGTCGAAGCCTTCTTGACGTCAGTGACTGAGCGGCGCGCGCCGGGTTGGACTGCGTAACGCAACTTCCTTGGTAATGAAGGTTGCTGGGTCTGCTCACCGGCCGCGTACGCAACATGCAGGTGTGCAATGGGCGATGGGCCCAGACCCTACGCGCATAGGATTTACACCGGCATGCTGACCTCTCTGTTGTGCCTAGGTGGGGTTGCAACGTGTTGATCTTTTGAGGCCGAGCATGACCCCCTAAAGTGTGTCCGGCCAAAGGGGATCGAGCGTGTTGGGAAATATGGTGCACCCCTGCAGGGAAGTTTATCTATTCGAATAGCCGTGTCCCTCGGTAAAAGGACGACCTGGAGTTGTACCTTGACCTTATGACAACTAGAACCGGATACTTAATAAAACACACCCTTTCAAGTGCCAGATATAACCCGGTGATCGCTCTCTCACAGGGCTGCGAGCAGAGGATCACTGGGTAGGATTATGCTATACGATGCTACTTGGTGGACTTACCATCTACTCTCTTCTGCATGCTTCAAGATGGAGGCTGCCAGAAGCGTAGTCTTTGGTAGGACTAGCCATCCCCCTCTTATTCTGGCATTCTGCAGTTCAGTCCACATATACTACCCTTTTTCATTTGGTACCAATGCATATGTAGTGTAGATTCTTGCTTGCGAGTACTTTGGATGAGTACTCACGGTTGCTTTGCTACTTCTTTTTCCCCCTTTCCCGGTTATTGTGATCATATGATGGAGTCCAGGAGCCAGAGGATCCCGAGAATGATTCTACATGGAGTTCGGCTTCGAGGAGTAGTTAAGAGGTCCTAGGCAGGAGGCCTTGCCTTTTCGATCATTGCTACTTTTGTGCTAGCCATCTTATGGCAACTTGTTTAACTTATGTCTGTACTCAGATATTGTTGCTTCCGCTGACTCGTCTATGATTGAGCTCTCGTATTCGAGCCCTCGAGGCCCCTGGCTTGTAATATGATGCTTGTATGACTTATTTTATTTTTAGAGTTGTGTTGTGATATCTTCCCGTGAGTCCTTGATCTTGATCTTGATCTTGATCGTACACATTTGCGTGCATGATTAGTGTACGATTGAATCGGGGGCGTCACGCACGGGAACGGATTTCTCTGATGTGCTACTTTCCAAATTGAGAGAAGGTACAACTACCTCATCAAGTTCTACTTTCCTCCCACTCACTTCTTTCAAGAGAAACTCCTTCTCTAGAAAGGATACATTTTTGGCAACAAAGATCTTGCCTTTCGGATCTGTGGTAGAAGGTGTACCGATTAGTTTCCTTAGGGTATCCTATAAAGACGCACTTCTCCGATTTGGGTTCGAGCTTCTCAGGCTAAAGCCTTTTGACATAAGTGTCGCAACCCCAAATTTTAAGAAATGACAGCTTAGGTTTCTTGCTAAACCACAGTTCATATGGTGTCGTCTCAACGGATTTAGACGTTGCCTTATTAATTGTGAATGCAGCTGTCTCTAATGCATAACCCCAAAACGATAGTGGTAAGTCGGTAAGAGACATCATAGATCACACTATATCCAGTAAAGTATGGTTACGATGTTTGGACACACCATTACGCTGTGGTGTTCCACGTGGCATGAGTTGTGAAACAATTCCACATTGTTTTAAATGAAGTCCAAACTCGTAACTCAAATATTTGCCTCCGTGATCAAATCATAGAAACTTTATTTTCTTGTTACGATGATTCTCCACTTCACTATGAAATTCTTTGAACTTTTCAAATGTTTCATACTTGTGTTTCATTAAGTAGATATACCCATACCTACTCAAATCATCTGTGAAGGTCAGAAAATAATGATACCCGCCGCATGCTTCAATACTCATCGGACCGCATACATCGGTATGTATTATTTCCAATAAGTCATTAGCTTGCTCCATTGTTCCGGAGAACGGAGTTTTAGTCATCTTACCCATGAGGCATGGGTCGCAAGTATCAAATGATTCATAATCAAGTGATTCCAAAAGTCCATCTACATGGAGTTTCTTTATGCGCTTTACACCAATACGACCTAAATGGAAGTGACACAAGTATGTTGCACTATCATTATCAACTTTGCATCTTTTGGCATCAATATTATGAATATGTGTATCACTATGATCGAGATTCAATAAACCATTTACATTCGGTGTATGACCATAGAAGGTTTTATTCATGTAAACAGAACAACAATTATTCTTAACTTAAATGAATAAACGTATTGCAATAAACATGATCTAATCATATTCATGCTCAACGCAAACACCAAATAACATTTATTTAGGTTCAACACTAATCCTGAAGGTAGAGGGAGTGTGCGATGGTGATCATATCAACCTTGGAATCATTTCCAACACACATCATCACCTTGCTTTTAACTAGTCTCTGCAACTCCTATTTCGAGCTACTAATCATAGCAACTGAACCAGTATCAAATACCTATGGGTTACTATGAACACTAGTAAAATACACATCAATAACATGTATATCAAATATATACTTTTGTTCACTTTTCCATCCTTTCTTATCCGCCAAGTATTTGGGGCAGTTCCACTTCCAGTGACCATTTCCTTTGTAGTAGAAGCACTCAGTTTCAGGCTTGGGTCCAGCTTTGGGCTTCTTCACGGGAGTGGCAACTTGCTTGCCATTCTTCTTCAAGTTCCCTTTCTTTCCCTCACCCTTTTTCTTGAAACCAGTGGTCTTATTAACCATCAACACTTGATGCTCTTTTCTTGATTCTTCCTTCACTGATTTTAGTATTGCGAAGAGCTTGGGAATCGTTTTTGTCATCCCTTGCATATTATAGTTTATCACGAAGTTCTAGTAGCTTGGTAATGGTGACTAGAGAACTCTGTCAATCACTATCTTATCTGGAAGATTAACTCCCACTTTATTCAAGCAATTGTAGTACCCAGACATTCTGAGCACATGCTCACTGATTAAGCTATTCTCTCCTCCATCTTGTTGGCAAAGTATTTGTCAGAGGTCTCATACTTCTTGACACGGGCATGAGTCTGAAATACCAATTTCATCTCTTGGAACATCTCATATGCTCCATGGTGTTCAAAACATTTTTGAAGTCCTGGTTCTAAGCCATAAAGCATGGTGCGCTAAACTATCAAGTAGTCATCATATCAAGTTTGCAAAACGTTCATAACGTTTGCATCTGCTCCTGCAATAGGTTTGTCACCTAGCGGTGCGTCAAGAAAATAATTCTTCTGTGCAGCAATGAGGATAATCCTCAGATCACGGACCTAGTCCGCATCATTGCTACTATCATCTTTCAACTTAGTTTTCTCTAGGAACATATCAAAAATATATAGGAGCTATATCATGAGCTATTGATCTACAACATAGATATGCAAAACTATAAAGACTAAGTTCATGATAAATTAAGTTCAATTAATCATATTACTAAAGAACTCCCACATAAATAGACATCCCTCAAGTCATCTAAGTGATACGTGATCCAAATCAACTAACCCATGTCCGATCATCACGTGAGACGGTGTAGTCATCAATGGTGAACATCTCTATGTTGATCATATCTACTACTCCCTCCGTTCCAAATTACTTGTCACAAGTATGGATGTATCTAGATGTATTTTAGTTCTAGATACATCCATCTCTGCAATGAGTAATTTGGAACGGAGGGAGTATATGATTCACGTTCGACCTTTCGGTCTCCAGTGTTCCAAGGCCATATTTGTACATGCTAGGCTCTGCAAGTTTAACCCAAGTATTCCACATGTGCAAAACTGTCTTGCACCCATTGTATGTGAACGTAGAGTCTTTCACACCCGATCATCACGTGGTGTATCAACACGACGAATTGTAGCAACGGTGCATAATTAGGGAGAACACTTTTACCTTGAAATTTAGTGAAGGGATCATCTTATAATGCTACCGCCGTACTAAGCAAAATAAGATGCATAAAAAGATAAAGATCACATGCAATCAAAATATGTGACATGATATGGCCACCATCATCTTGTGCTTTTGATCTCCATCTCCAAAGCATCGTCATGATCTCCATTGTCACTGCTACCTCTTGAGCATGCGTTGGTTTTCCCTTGAAGAGGAAAGGGTGATGCAGCAAAGTAGCGTAAGTATTTCCCTCAGTTTTTGAGAACCAAGGCATCAATCCAGTAGGAGACAACGCACAAGTCACCTAGTACCTGCACAAACAATCAAGAACCTTGCAACCAACGCGATAAAGGGGTTGTCAATCCCTTCACGGTCACTTGCAAAAGTGAGATCTGATAAAGATAGTAAAGTAAATATTTTTGGTATTTTTGTTTTATAGATTGGAAAGTAAAGATTGCAAAATAGTAAACGAGATGCGATGTAAATAAAAGAGATGCAATATAATAAGAAAGAGACCCGGGGGCCATAGGTTTCACTAGTGGCTTCTCTCAAGATAGCATGTATTACGGTGGGTGAACAAATTACTGCCGAGCAATTGATAGAAACGTGCATAGTTATGAGAATATCTAGGCAATGATTATGAATATAGGCATCACGTCCGTGTCAAGTAGATCAAAATGGTTCTGCATCTACTACTATTACTCCACACATCGACCGCTATCCAACATGCATCTAGAGTATTAAGTTCATAAGAACAGAGTAACGCTTTAAGCAAGATGACATGATGTAGAGGGATAAACTCAAGCAATATGATATAAACCCCATCTTTTTATCCTCGATGGCAACAATACAATATGTGCGTTGGTGCCCCTACTATCACTGGGAAAGGACACCGCAAGATTGAACCAAAGCTAAGCACTTCTCCCATTGCAAGAAAGATCAATCTAGTAGGCCAAACTAAACCGATAATTCGAAGAGACTTGCAAAGATATCAAATCATGCATATAAGAATTCAGAGAAGAACCAAATAATATTCATAGATAATCTTGTTCATAAACCCACAATTCATCAGATCTCGGCAAACACACCGCAAAAGAGTATTACATCGAATAGATCTCCAAGAACATCGATGAGAACTTTTTATTGAGAATCAAAGAAAGAGAAGAAGCCATCTAGCTAATAACTATGGACCCAAAGGTCTGTGGTAAACTACCCACGCTTCATCGAAGAGGCTATGGTGTTGATGTAGAAGCCCTCCATGATCGATTCCCCGTCCGGCAGATCGCCGGAAAAGGCCCCAAGATGGGATCTCACGGGTACAGAAGGTTGCGGCGGTGGAATAGTGGTTTTGTGGCTCTCTATGATCGATCTAGGGTATAAGAGTATATATAGGCGAAAGAAGTACGTCAGTGGAGCTATGTGGGGCCCACGAGGGTGGGGGCGCGCCCTCCTGCCTCGTGGTTACCTCACAGAGTTCCAGACTTCAACTCCAAGTCTTCTAGTTTGCTTTTGGTCCAATAAAGATATCGCAAAGGTTTCATTCCATTTGGATTTCGTTTGGTATTCCTTTTCTGCGAAACTCTAAAATAGGAAAAAAACAGAAGCTGGCACTGGTCCTCCGGTTAATAGGTTAGTCCCAAAAATAATATAAAAGAGCATATTAAAGCCCATTAAAGATCCAAAATAGATAATATAATAGCATGGAACCATCAAAAATTATAGATACGTTGGAGACGTATCAAGCATCTCCAAGCTTAATTCTAGCTCGTCCTCGAGTAGGTAAATGATAAAAACAGAATTGTTGATGTGGAATGCTACCTAGCATAATTATATATGTAATTTTCTTTTTTGTGGCATGAATGTTCAGATCCGAAAGATTCAAAATAAAAGTTTAATATTGACATAAAAATAATAATACTTCAAGCATACTAACAAAGTAATCATGTCTTCTCAAAATAACATGGCCAAAGAAAGCTATCCCTACAAAATCATATAGTCTGGCTATGCTCTATCTTCATCACACAAAATATTTAAATCATGCATGACCCCGATGACAAGCCAAGCAATTGTTTCATACTTTTGATGTTCTCAACCTTTTTCAATCTTCACGCAATACATGAGCGTGAGCCATGGACATAGCACTATAGGTGGAATAGAATGGTGGTTGTGGAGAAGACAAAAAGGAGAAGATAGTCTCACATCAACTAGGCATATCAACGGGCTATGGAGATGCCCATCAGAAGATATCAATGTGAGTGAGTAGGGATTGCCATGCAACGGATGCACTAGAGATATAAGTGTATGAAAGCTCAAAAAGAAACTAAGTGGGTGTGCATCCAACTTTCTTGCTCACGAAGACCTAGGGCATTTTGAGGAAGCCAATCATTGGAATATACAAGCCAAGTTCTATAATGAAAGATTCCCACTAGTATATGAAAGTGACAAAATAGGAGACTCTCTATCATGAAAATCATGATGCTACTTTGAAGCACAAGTGTGGAAAAGGGATAGTAGCATTGTCCCTTCTCTCTTTTTCTCTCATTTTTTATTTGGGCCTTTTCTCTTTTTTATGGCCTATTTTTTTCGTCTGGAGTCTCATCCCGACTTGTGGGGGAATCATAGTCTCCATCATCCTTTCCTCACTGGGACAATGCTCTAATAATGGTGATCATCACACTTTTATTTACTTACAACTCAAGAATTAGAACAAAATATGACTCTATGTGAATGTCTCGGGCGGTGTACCAGGATGTGCAATGAATCAAGAGTGACATGTATGAAAAATTATGAACGGTGACTTTGCCACAAATACGATGTCAACTACATGATCATGCAAAGCAATATGACAATGATGAAGCGTGACATAATAAACGGAACGGTGGAAAGTTGCATGGCAATATATCTCGGAATGGATATGGAAATGCCATAATAGGTAGGTATGGTGGCTGTTTTGAGGAAGGTAAATGGTGGGTTTGTGGTACCGGTGAAAGTTGCGCGGTACTAGAGAGGCTAGCAATGGTGGAAGGGTGAGAGTGCGTATAATCCATGGACTCAACATTAGTCATAAAGAACTCACATACTTATTGCAAAAATCTATTAGTTATCGAAATGAAGTACTACGTGCATGCTCCTAGGGGGATAGATTCGTATGAAAATACCATCGCTCATCCCCGACCGCCACTCATAAGGAAGACAATCAAAAAATAAATCATGCTCCGACTTCATCACATAACGATTCACCATACATGCATGCTACAGGAATCACAAACTTTAACACAAGTATCTGTCAAATTCACAACTACTCAACTAGCATGACTCTAATATCACCATCTTCATATCTCAAAACAATCATAAGGAATCAAACTTCTCATAGTATTCAATGCACTTTATATGAAAGTTTTTATTATACCCATCTTGGATGCCCATCATATTAGGACTAATTTTATAGCCAAAGCAAAATACCATGCTGTTATAAAATACTCTCGAAATAATATAAGTGAAGCATGAGAGATCAATAATTTCTATAAAATAAAACCACCACCGTGCTCTAAAAAGATATAAGTGAAGCACATAGAGTATTCTAATAAATTCTTATTCATGCGTGTCTCTCCCAAAAGGTGTGTACAGCAAGGATGATTGTGGTAAACTAAAAAGCAAAGACTCAAATCATACAAGACGCTCCAAGCAAAACACATATCATGTGGTGAATAAAAATATAGCCTCAAGTAAAGTTACCGATAGACAAAGACGAAAGAGGGGATGCCTTCCGGGGCATCCCCAAGCTTAGGCTTTTGGTTGTCCTTGAATTTTACCTTGGGTGCCTTGGGAATCCCCAAACTTAGTCTTGCCACTCCTTATTCCAAAATCTATCAAATCTTTACCCAAAAACTTGAAAACTTCACAACACAAAACTCAACAGAAAATCTCATGAGCTCCGTTAGTATAAGAAAATAAACCACCACTTTAAGGTACTGTAATGAACTCATTCTTTATTTATATTGGTGTTAAAAATACTGTATTCCAACTTCTCTATGGTTCATACCCCTCGATACTAGCGATAGATTCATCAAAATAAGCAAACAACACGTGAAAAACAGAATCTTTTAAAAACAGAATAGTCTGTAGCAATCTGTAGGTTTCGAATACTTCTGTAACTCCAAAAATTCTGAAAATTTAGGACGACTAGGAAAATTTGTATATTGATCTACTTCAGTTGGAATTGGTATTTTATCGCTCTCTGGTAAAAAATGCAAATTCTTTTCGTGAGCGCATAATTTCTGTTTTTTTCAGCAAGATCAAACAACAATCACCCAAGAAGATCCTAAAGGCTTTACTTGCCACAAAAACTAATTAAAACATCAAAAAACACAATCATAACAGAGGCTAGATGAATTATTTATTACTAAACAGGAACAAAAAGTAAAGAACAAAAATAAAATTGGGTTGCCTCCCAACAAGCGCTATCGTTTAACGCCCCTAGCTAGGCATAAAAACAAGAATAGATCTAGGTATTGGCATAATAATGATAAGGCAAATCACGAAAACTCATCTCATACTCCCTATGTTCAGTAACAAGTTTTCTTTGTGGTAGGAAAAAGTAATCAAAAGGGCTAAATTTAATGGGACAAAAGTCCCCAAGATCAAGCTCGGCAGCTATTGGTTCCTCCTTTGGCCCCTCATATCGCACAACCAATTCATCATTATAAGCATTCTTTTGGAAAAAAGTCATGAGCCTTTGTTCAAGAGAAAAACCTAACCCATTGTTCCGAATAGCAAAATTATCATCAAATTCAGAAATCCTATCAACTAGAACATCGGTAGGAACCTTTTTTTCTAAGGTTTTCATTATAAGCAACATAATCTAAAGATCGTAAATATGTCTTCTTGATTAAAAAGGATTGCTTCTATGGGAGGACGGCCAGCATCCACCCTATAATGTGCAAAGATTTCATTGGCCTCTTTTATTATAAATCTGAACTCATGTGCTAAACAGATGGTAGCCGCTCGCTTAACAGAGGAATGCTCAATATTGGAAAATTCTATAAAAATCTTTTGTATGCAAGGATGCATGTGGATAAATTGTCTTTCAAGTTCAACTACGAGCAAAGATATAGCATCCGCAAGACTACTAGTTTTATGCAGAATAGGCCCACTCATAGTGGGCAAAGCACCGGCACAAGTAAAGAAATCTTGAATAACTCATTTTCCAATAATATTACCACTACCAATCCGGAACTTTTTAGTGTGTAAGATAGTAGGTTCTTCATGAGGATAATCAAAAGCATCAAAGTTTCCCCCGTCGTTACTACTATCTTTTTCAATGATAACCTCCCCAGTTTCAGACATGATGGCAACAAACCGCACTAAGAACGAACACACAAGATGCAAGCGGAAAGAGGTGAACGAAAGAGGGGCGAGGAAAAGGAAAAGGTTTTCGAAAATCATTTTAGAAGTGGGGGAGAGGAAAATGAGAGGCGAATGGCAAATAATATAATGCGAGGGAGAAGAGTTTATGATGGGTACTTGGTATGTCTTGACTTGGCATAGATCACCCCGGCAACGACACCAGAAATCCTTCTTGCTACCTCTTGAGCATGCGTTGGTTTTCCCTTGAAGAGGAAAGGGTGATGCAGCAAAGTAGCGTAAGTATTTCCCTCAGTTTTTGAGAACCAAGGCATCAATCCAGTAGGAGACAACGCACAAGTCACCTAGTACCTGCACAAACAATCAAGAACCTTGCAACCAACGCGATAAAGGGGTTGTCAATCCCTTCACGGTCACTCGCAAAAGTGAGATCTGATAAAGATAGTAAAGTAAATATTTTTGGTATTTTTGTTTTATAGATTGGAAAGTAAAGATTGCAAAATAGTAAACGAGATGCGATGTAAATAAAAGAGATGCAATATAATAAGAAAGAGACCCGAGGGCCATAGGTTTCACTAGTGGCTTCTCTCAAGATAGCATGTATTACGGTGGGTGAACAAATTACTGCCGAGCAATTGATAGAAAAGTGCATAGTTATGAGAATATCTAGGCAATGATTATGAATATAGGCATCACGTCCGTGTCAAGTAGATCGAAATGATTCTGCTTGTACTACTATTACTCCACACATCGACCGCTATCCAGCATGCATATAGAGTATTAAGTTCATAAGAACAGAGTAACGCTTTAAGCAAGATGACATGATGTAGAGGGATAAACTCAAACAATATGATATAAACCCCATCTTTTTATCCTCGATGGCACCAATACAATACGTTCCTTGCTGCCCCTACTGTCACTGTGAAAGGACACCGCAAGATTGAACCCAAAGCTAAGCACTTCTCCCTTTGCAAGAAAGATAAATCTAGTAGGACAAACTAAACTGATAATTCGAAGAGACTTGCAAAGATATCAAATCATGCATATAAGATTCAGAGAAGAACCAAATAATATTCATAGATAATCTTGCTCATAAACCCACAATTCATCGGATCTCGGCAAACACAACGCAAAAGAGTATTACATCGAATAGATCTCCAAGAACATCGAGGAGAACTTTGTATTCAGAATCAAAGAGAGAGAAGAAGCCATCTAGCTAATAACTATGGGCCCGAAGGTCTGTGGTAAACTACTCACACTTCATCGGACAGGCTATGGTGTTGACGTAGAAGCCCTCCGTGATTGATTCCCCCTCCAACAGATCACCGGAAAAGGCCCCAAGACGGGATCTCATGGGTACAAAAGGTTGCGGCGGTGGAAAAGTGGTCTCGTGGCTCTCTACAATCGATCTAGGGTACAAGAGTATATATAGGCGAAAGAAGTACGTTAGTGGAGCTACATGGGGCCCACGAGGGTGGGGGACGCCATCCTGCCTCGTGGTTGCCTCACGGAGTTCCAGACTTCAACTCTAAGTCTTCTGGTTTGCTTTCGGTCCAAGAAAGATCATCGCAAAGGTTTAATTCCGTTTGGTATTCCTTTTTTGCGAAACTCTAAAATAGGCAAAAAAAACAAAAACTGGCACTGGGCCTTCGGTTAATAGGTTAGTCCCAAAAATAATATAAAAGAGTATATTAAAGCCCATTAAACATCCAAAACAGATAATATAATAGCATGGAACCATAAAAAATTATAGATACGTTGGAGATGTATCAGTCACCAGCTTGACACTTTGATCTCCATCGTAGCGTCGTGGTCGTCTCGCCAACTATTGCTTCTACAACTATCGCTAACGCATAGTGATAAAATAAATCAATTACATGGCGTTTGCATTTCATATAATAAAGAGACAACCATAAGGCTCCTGTCGGTTGCCAGATATCTTACAAAACATGATCATCTGATACAATAACGTTTATCACATCATGTCTTGACCATATCGCATCACAACATGCCCTGCAAAAACAAGTTAGACGTCCTCTACTTTGTTGTTGCAAGTTTTACGTGGCTGCTATGGGATTCTAGCAAGAACCATTCTTACCTACGCATAAAACCACAACGGTGTTTCGTCAAGTTTGCTGTTTTAACCTTCTTCAAGGACCGGCCGCAGTCAAATTCGATTCAACTAAAGTAGGAGTAGCAGACACCCGCTAGCCACCTTTATGCAAAACTAGTTGCATGTCTGTCGGTGGAAGGTCTCATGTGCGTGGACATGTAAGGTTGGTCTGGGCTGCTTCATCCCACACCGTCGAATCAAAATAAGACATTGGTGGTAAGCAGTATGACTATCACTGCCCACAACTCTTTGTGTTCTACTCATGCATATCATCTACGCATAGACCTAGCTCATGATGCCACTGTTGAGGATCATTGCATGGTAAACAAAAAAAAATCTATGCACACGCAATGATCTATCCATGGAGATGCATAGTAACGAGGGGGAGAGTGTGTCTACATACCCTCGTAGACCGTAAGCGGAAGCGTTTCACAACGCGGTTGATGTAGTCGAACTTCTTCGTGCTTCAACCGATCAAGTACCGAACGCACGGCACCTCCGTGTTCTGCACACGTTCAGCTCGGTGACATTCCTCGTCTTCTTGATCCAGCAAGACGTCGAGGTAGTAGATGAGTTCCGTTAGCACGACGACATGGTGACGGTGATGGTGAAGTGATCCTCGCAGGGCTTCGCCTAACCACTATGAAAATATGACCCGGGGTGTAAACGGTGAAGGGGGGCGCCGCACACGGCTAAACAATTGTCTGGGGTGTGCTAGGCGCCCCCCTCCTCATATATATATATATAGATGCTATTCATCACCTAGGGTGTACAATAAGTTATTCTTCACCCGAGGTAATCTTACGATCATTTCATAATTGAATTACGTTTCAAATTCAAATAGTTACATTCCTATTGATTCACTACGTAAAATTTGACATAAAAAATAAAAATATATATCATAAGACAAGAAAATTTTCAGTTTATGTATATTTTATACTATGTTTTTACGTTTGTAATTTTACATAATATAAAATATTTTTTACGACGATTATATATTTTCTTACGGTCCCATTTTCCGTTGGAAATAAGACAGAACTTACGGAACGTAAAATTACGATGCATTGATGATAAAATAGAGGGGGGTGAAGAATAACTATTCCTTACCCAGGGTGACGAATAGCGCGACCCTATATATATATATATAGTATATATATATAGGTGGGAGGGAGAGAGGAGAGACCAAGGGGCGCCCCAAGTAGGTCTGAATCCTACTTGGGCTCCTGCCCTTGGCCGCGCCGCCCTCCCATGTTTGTTGGAGGGGGGAGGAAAGAGGGGGAGAGGGAAGGAAGGGGGAATCCTGTTTGAAAGGGCATGTAGCCCCTAAGTGTGGTTTTGGTAATTAAATGAAAATCTCTATGGACTAATGTTTCTCAATGAGATATATTTGAAGGTTTTGTCCATAGATGGTGCCTCAAGGATATTGGATGGAATCAAGGATGAAGTCCATATATATGAAGATATGCTTGCTGTATGCTTTGGAGTTAAATGACAATTCCTATGGAGCATCAAGTGCATTGAATCTTATATGAAGATATGTTCCATAGTGATGCTTGAAGTGCACTGGGTTGTTTTGTGAAGTCTTCCATCAAAGCATCTGAAGAAGTCCTCATGGTATCCTTCTTTGGATACCCCTTGCACACGGGCTTGTACCATGCGCATGGGGTCGAGTGTCAACTCTCTGGATACCCCGTGATCACGAGGCCTAGGTGTTGGCTCTCGAGATCCCATATCCACTGAGGTTTCAAGTTGGTCTTCGAGTACTTCTATTGAATCCATCAAGATTGATTTCTATGCCTCATCTAATTATGTTCATGGTGGAGTTCATTGGAGGATCTCTAAGACTGACATATTTGGGCTTTTAAGGATCAAGGGCTTGAGAGAATAATCAAAGAGAAGAATTCAAGTTATGGTTTCAAGACAAGATCATGGTGAGCTCATGTGTTGGGTTTAGGTTGATCAAGTCTTGAAGCAAGCAAGTAGAGTGAATAATTCATTGTGCCTCTCAAGATATTATGATGGAGGACTTTTAAGGATCAAGGGTTTGAGAGAATAATCAAAGAGAAGAATTCAAGTTATGATTCAAGACAAGATCATGGTGAGCTCACGTGTTGGGTTTCAGTTGATCAGGTCTTAAAGCAAGCAACTACAGTGAAGAATTCACTATGCCTCTCAAGAGATTGTGATGGAGTTTTTTAGAAGGGAAAGTGGTGATCAAGATGATATTCATAGTGGAACTAGATATGGTCATGAAAGAGTCTATGGTGATATTGTCTTGAAACAATGAAGGGAAATGAAGAGTTCGTTGTGGTTTTCAAGAAACCAAGATGGAGCTTGGAGTAAAGATGTTGGTTGACCAAGATGAAGCTCGAATATTATATCTAGATGGTCAACTCTCAAAGCGCAAACATTGTACCACGTGGGATCAAGTAATCTAGTGGTATCGTAAGTAATTTTGAATTGTGCTTTGTTACCTAACCCATGCTATGTGTTTGTTATGTCTATGTGGGTTAGGTGTTTCTCATGGGCTTGCATCAAAAGGAAAAATCTCAAGTAGCCCATGTGTGGATGACATCAAGTAGTGATGGTCATTGAGTTCGAGGAGTCCAAGTATAAGATGAGAAGTCGGAGGTTATATGCTTTGAAGCTTGTGGTCCACATCATGGTAATGCTCATGTGAAGATGTGCTTAAGTTAAGGCTTCCCTCATTGCAATATGAGGAAGCAATTCAAGCATCTTCACCAAGTGGTTGTGGACAAGAAAGGGATTCCAACTTGAGACAAGCATTGGAGTCATCACCAAGCTCAAGTTGAATATGCAAGGCAAAGGTATACCTTATCTAGGTTTTCCTAGTTTTGCCGGTCTCATGGTGCTTGGAGGGAGACCGGATTATAGGTTTGATAGCCGTACTATCAAGAGGGACTCTCGGGCAAGTAGCTTGATCATGTCGCATGTAGAGAGCTCAAACCTTTGCATTACTTGCATCATTATTTCTTGTTGATCTTGGGTGGTTCTCTATGTGAGGACCTTGGGCTTTTCCATAGCTCCAAAACAAGCCCAAGATCATCGAATTCGGAGCTCGTATGCCAAAGTTATCACTGTTTTAGTGGGCTGCTGCAGGTTGTTCCGGGTATCCCGTGGACACGGGTTTTTGACCCTCGTGGTCACGGGGCCCCGTGCACACGGGCTTGTACCATGCGCACTGATACATCCATTTTGCATCATGCTTTTATATCGATATTTATTGCATTATGGGCTGTTATTTCACATTATGTCACAATACTTATGGCTATTCTCTCTTATTTTACAAGGTTTACATAAGGAGGGAGTGTCAGGACCCCGACTCGATGTCACATCGATCTAGCTGGTAACACCCCATATCACTTTGCGGCCTCACGCACGGTATCCCCACGGGTGTCGTCTTACCTTTTCCCGGGTCCATTTGCGCCTTTTGGCTCGCGTATATGAAAGTGTCGCTAGCATCCATATGATAAAGAGCCCGGGCTGACATGACTAGTCGTAAACCCAAAGTGGCACAGACTTACAGGGACAGGCATCCATGACCCAGCTTCGAACGTGTCGGTCATCAGCAAGTGGGTCCGGGCTGTAGCACTGGGCTAGCAGGACTCCGGTAAACCGGGCTGTAGCGGGCTAACAGGACTCCGATACTCAAAGCGTGACATTTCCCCGAAGGGACAGACACAGGAACGAAGAAGGACACATGCCGGCCAGCCTAAGTGTTCCAGAGCAGTAGCAAGCTACCATGGCTCAGCGGTAACACTAGGAGACATTTCCCGGTAAGAGAGGCTACTAAAGATAAACAACTAGATAGTCAGATCCCACACATACCAAGCATTTCAATAACATACACACAATATGCTCGATATGTGCAATACAACATGGCATCACAAAATGACTCTACGACTCAAGTAGTTTATTCAATAGGCTCCGAGGAGCGAGATATTACAAACATGGGTCTCATGACCCAACAATCAGAGCATACAAGTCAAGGCACAAGCGGAAGCTATCATGTCTGAGTACAGACATCTATAAATGAAAAAGGCTGAGAAGCCTGACTATCTACCAGATCCTGCCGAGGGCACAAGATCGTAGCTGAGGTATCAAGCTAAACGTCGAAGTCCAAGCGGAACTACTAGTGAGACTGAAGTCTCTCTGCAAAAACATAAAATAGGCAAACGTGAGTACAAATGTACCCAGCAAGACTTACATCAGAACTATCTACATATGCATCATTATCAACAAAGGGGTGGTGGGGTTTAACTGCAGCAAGCCAGCTTTGACTCGGTGGCTATCCTAACTACGACTGCAAGTGAATCTTTTGAGGTGGCGCACACGAGTCCACATATTCACCATATCAATACACCACTATGGATCCGCTCCCGTCTCCCTACGAGAACGCCATCCATAGCACTCACGCTTATCTTGCGTATTTTAGAGTATCCACTTTCACTTGTCCATGAACTGATATAAGCAACCCAGAAGTCCTTTACCGCGGACACGGCTATTCGAATAGATGATGTTAACCCTGCAGGGGTGTACTTCTTCATACATGTTTCCACCACTTAGCGTCTGCACACGACATGTGCTCGGCAGACTTCAAGCGAAAGCCGACGTGGGTGTAGACCACGACCTACCTAAACACTCAAGTCTCTAGTCCAGGTTTATCGCCTATTCGGGTTCCATCCATGAGGAGATCCGGCCGGAGTTTCGCTCACAGCCCCAAACGATGTGAACAGGGTTCCCGAGATACCAAACGGGCATCCGGTACACCGTGCCACGTACCTACCGCATCACAGCCCACCCCTACGGTCAGCGCTGTCCACGGCCTCCAGTAAGCTACAAACACCAGAAACTACTTGCAACTCCTGGACAGAGGACTAGGGTGAATAAGAAGTCGAGCGGGGTCATATTTCAGGGCCCAATGTATGGTAGTAGCTGAATCATGGATCACAAACACAGAACTCAGTTCCTGAGGACGGCTTCAATGAGACAACCCACCATGTACTCCTACATGGCCTCTATACCAACACTGTCAGGACCCCGACTCGATGTCACATCGATCTAGCCGGTAACACCTCATATCACTTTGCGGCCTCACGCACGGTATCCCCACGGGTGTCGCCTTACCTTTGCCCGGGACCGTTTGCGCCTTTTGGCTCACGTATATGATAGTGTCGCTAGCATCCATATGATAAGGAGCCCGGGCTGACATGACTAGTCGTAAACCCAAAGTGGCACAGACTTACAGGGACAGGCATCCATGACCCAGCTTCGAACGTGTCGGTCATCAGCAAGTGGGTCCGGGCTGTAGCACTGGGCTAGCAGGACTCCGGTAAACCGGGCTGTAGCGGGCTAACATGACTCCGGTACTCAAAGCGTGACATTTCCCCGAAGGGACAGACACAGGAACGAAGAAGGACACATGCCGGCCAGCCTAAGTGTTCCAGAGCAGTAGCAAGCTACCATGGCTCAGCGGTAACACTAGGAGACATTTCCCGGTAAGAGAGGCTACTAAAGATAAACAACTAGATAGTCAGATCCCACACATACCAAGCATTTCAATCATACACACAATATGCTCGATATGTGCAAATACAACGAAGCATCACAACATGACTCTATGACACAAGTACTTTATTTAAGGCTCAGTGAGCCATACATAACATACACACAAAGGTACGGGTCTCACGACCCAACATACAAGTCATACAATCATACAAGCCAGCAGCGGAAGTAACTTGTCTGAGTACAGACAACTAGTAAAATAAAAGAGGCTTGGAAAGCCCCTGGCTATACTATGTGGTCCTTCACAAGCTCAGGGTCACCACCTGGGTCTTTAGCCTACTCGTTGATGTCAACGTCTACATAGAACCCATCAGAAGGGGTTGCAGCGTCTTCTGTAAAAATGTAGATTATAGCAACATGAGTACAAAGGTACTCAGCAAGACTTACATCAGATCCTACATATATGCATAGTATCAAGAAGGGTTGGTGGAGTTATTGCAGCAAGCCAGCTTTGACTCTTGGCTAGGCTATCCTACGATACTTCAACTTGAAATAGTTTTGCGCACACGAGTCCACTATTCACCACTTCAATACACTACCGAGGATCCACCTCCGTCCTCCTACGGAGGAGCCATCCTCGGCACTCACACTTATCTTGAGGCTTTTAGTAGTTTCCATTTACTTGTCTATGAACTGTATAGGCAACCAAGTAGTCCTTTACCGCGGACGCGGCTATTCGAATAGATCATGTTAACCCTGCAGGGGGTACTTCTTCATACACGCTCTCACCACTTACCGTCGTTTACACGACATGTACTCGGCAACCTTCAAGCGGAAGCCCAATGTGGGTGTCGGCCACGACCTACCTAATCACCTAAGCCTCCAGTCCAGGTTTATCGCCTATTCAGGTTCCATCCGCAGGGAGTCCGACCGAGGTTTCCCATACGGCCCCGAACAATGTGAACAGGGTTCCCGAGATACCTAACGGGTATTCGGTACACCCGGCCACGTACCTACCGCATCACAGCCCACCCCTACGGTCAGCGCTGTCCACGGCCTCCAGTAGGCTACAAACACCAGAAACTACTTGCAACTCCTGGACGGAGAACTAGGGTGAATAAGAAGTCGAGAGGGTCCATTGGTTTCGGGCCCAATGCATGGTAGTAGCTGATTCTTAAATCACACATACAGATCTCAGTGCTTAAGGTCGGCTTCAATGAAACAACCCACCATGTACTCCTACATGGCCTCTCATCGATACCTTTACCAAAACGTGTTCACCACACCACTCTCATTACCGACATAATCATTTCACTCTAGCCCATCACCCAGATGAACCAGACCTGACACGACTCTAAGCATAGCAGGCATAGCAAGGTAGGAACAAGACATACATATGGCTCAATCAACTCCTACACATGCTAGTGGGTTTCATCTAGTTACTGTGGCAATGACAGGTCATGCAGAGGAAATGGGTTCAACTACCGTAGCACACAGCAGTTTGAATCGCGTTGTCTTAATGCAGTAAAAGAGAGCAGGAGCGAGAACATGGGATTGTATCGATATGATCAAATGGTTGGTTGCTTGCCTGATGGTTCGATGCACGGATACGGTTCTTCGTTAGGGTAGTCACGGTACTCCTCGGGGACAGATCCTGTCGTAAAGGATAACGATACACAGGCATCACCAAACAATGTGCAACAATATGATGCATGCATGAAACATGGCAATATGAGTGTGTTGGGCTAATGCAACTAAAGCCAGAAGGGTTTGAACAAATTTGAATCAAAGATTCAAATTTCAATTTCAAATATGGCCTTTTAAAGTGCTTTTCCTTGTTCTGATTAAAACATCCATTTAACTTGTTGGATCATGCATGAAAATAGTATAGATGGATAGATTGGATTTTTCTGATCATTTTTCATATATAATTTGTCCAATTTGGAGTTACAGAATAAAAGTTATGAATTTTTGAAGTTTAATTAATATTCTGGAATTTCCTGATTTAATTTAAATCCAGAAATATCATTTACTGTGTCAGCCTGACGTCACAGTGACATCAGCAGGTCAACAGGGCTGGCTCGGGTCAAACCTGACGTGTGGGGTCCACACGTCAGTGACACAGGGGCTAATCCCGTGTTGACCCGGGCTGGTTAGCTTTGACTAAGCCCTGGGGCCCACTTGTCAGCGTCAGTAGGTGGTGGTTTAGTGGCTAATTAACTAGGCCATGTCAGCTCGCCGGAGTTCTGGCCGGCGGCGACCATCAGTGCAGCGGCGATAGTGGTTTTGGTCGTTTCGGCCACCAAATGAACCGCGGAGGCCACCGGAGTGAAGCTGAGGACGACCCGCGGCTCTTGGCGGAGTCCGTTGGGGTCGGGGTGGCCGGAGTCGACGGCGGCGAGCTCGGCTGCGGCGGCCGGGGTTCGGTCGTGCACGGGAACGGTGTTGCAGGGTGTTAGGGGGGGTGTTGGAGCGTGCTACGTGCTCCTAGTGAGATGTGGAGCACGATGGCGTGCTCGGTTGGGCGCTACGGCGATCGTGGCCACGACGGCGACATCGCCGGCGGCGTGAAGCTTTCGGCCGCGGTGGGGCTAGGGCCTAGGGGTCGGGAGAGAGCAGGGGAGAAGGGGGAAACGGTGGCGTAGCTCACCGCGGTTGCAGTGGGCGTCGAAGCGGGCTTGGGGACGCGTCGGAGACGACGAATTTGACGGCGACGGTGGTCGGAGTCCGAAGAGGGGAACGGCGACGTGGCGGCGATGCAGGGCTTCCGGGGACCCGTGGAGCGGTGGGGAGGAAGAAGGAGTCGAGGCGGAGCTTCTGAGCTGGTCGGGGAAGCGAGGGGTGGTCGGAGACGGTGGCTAAGGCGAACGGCGGCGACGGTGAGCTTCGGCCGTGAGAGAGAGAGAGTGAGGGAGAGGCGGGGGAGAGTGAATGAGGTGTCGGCGAGGTCGGGGCGACGACCAGAAGACGATCCACGCGGCGCAACGGCGACCAGGGCGATGCAGAGAGGCTGGGTGGTGCGTGGCGAGCTCGGGCGCGCCATGCTCACCTCCCTGCCTGCTCTGGCGAGGGGAAGCAGCTGGCTGGCACGGGCCAGCACAGTGCTGGGCCGGCTGGGCTGGGCCGCACAGGTAAGTCTTCCCCTTTCTTTATTTTCTGTTTTTATTTAATATAACTGCGACTTTGTTGAATTAAATAAAATACCTAGGCAACTCCAAAAATCACCAAACTACTCCTGGTCCATAGTTGGATTATTTCCAACATGAAACATTTTAGTTTGGAGATATTTGAGCATTTAAATATTTTATATAATTTTAAATGCCCAAATTCAAATAGTTATGATTTAATTCAAAACCCTAGGATGGCCTAGGAAAATGTGCACCACTTTTGGCAGAGGTTCTGAACCAAGGCAAAAATGATGGGCATTTTAGAAGGGCATTTCAGGTTCATTGAAAAATTATTTTAGTAAACCCTAGTTGGTTTCAGAGGGGACTGGGGGTTCTGTCATCCCCATTTCAAGTTTCTGATGAATGAGTAAACATGATGCAACACTCTAATGCATAACTAGCTAGGGTGTGACATAGACTATCCTACGATACTCCAACTTGAAATGGTTTTGCGCACACGAGTCCACTACTCACCAATTCAATACACTACCGAGGATTCGCCTCCGTCTTCCTACGGAAGAGCCATCCTCGACACTCACACTTATCTTGAGGCTTTTAGCAGTTTCCATTTACTTGTCTATGAACTGTATAGGCAACCAAGTAGTCCTTTACCGCGGACGCGGCTATTCGAATAGATTATGATAACCCTGCAGGGGTATACTTCTTCATACATGTTTCCACCACTTAGCGTCTGCACACGACATGTGCTCGGCAGACTTCAAGCGAAAGCCGACGTGGGTGTAGACCACGACCTACCTAAACACTTAAGCCTCTAGTCCAGGTTTATCGCCTATTCAGGTTCCATCCGCAGGGAGTCCGGCCGAGGTTTCCCATACGGCCCCGAACGATGTGAACAGGGTTCCCGAGATACCTAACGGGTATTCGGTACACCGTGCCACGTACCTACCGCATCACAGCCCACCCCTACGGTCAGCGTTGTCCACGGCCTCCAGTAGGCTACAAACACCAGAAACTACTTGCAACTCCTGGACAGAGAGCTAGGGTGAATAAGAAGTCGAGCGGGGTCATATTTCAGGGCCCAATGCATGGTAGTAGCTGTATCTTAAATCACGCATACAGATCTCAGTGCTTAAGGTCGGCTTCAATGAAACAACCCACCATGTACTCCTACATGGCCTCTCATCGATACCTTTACCAAATCGTGTTCATCACACCACTCTCATTACCGACATAATCATTTCACTCTAGCCCATCACCCAGATGAACCAGACCTGACACGACTCTAAGCATAGCAGGCATAGCAAGGTAGGAACAACACATACATATGGCTCAATCAACTCCTACACATGCTAGTGGGTTTCATCTAGTTACTGTGGCAATGACAGGTCATGCAGAGGAAATGGGTTCAACTACCGTAGCACACAGCAGTTTGAATCGCGTTGTCTTAATGCAGTAAAAGAGAGCAAGAGCGAGAACATGGGATTGTATCGATATGATCAAATGGTTGGTTGCTTGCCTGATGGTTCGATGCACGGATACGGTTCTTCGTTAGGGTAGTCACGGTACTCCTCGGGGACAGATCCTGTCGTAAAGGATAACGATACACAGGCATCACCAAACAATGTGCAACAATATGATGCATGCATGAAACATGGCAATATGAGTGTGTTGGGCTAATGCAACTAAAGCCAGAAGGGTTTGAACAAATTTGAATCAAAGATTCAAATTTCAATTTCAAATATGGCCTTTTAAAGTGCTTTTCCTTGTTCTGATTAAAACATCCATTTAACTTGTTGGATCATGCATGAAAATAGTACAGATGGGTAGATTGGATTTTTCTGATCATTTTTCATATATAATTTGTCCAATTTGGAGTTACAGAATAAAAGTTATGAATTTTTGAAGTTTAATTAATATTCTGGAATTTCCTGATTTAATTTAAATCCAGAAATATCATTTACTGCGTCAGCCTGACGTCACAGTGACATCAGCAGGTCAACAGGGCTGGCTCGGGTCAAACCTGACGTGTGGGGTCCACACGTCAGTGACACAGGGGCTAATCCCGTGTTGACCCGGGCTGGTTAGCTTTGACTAAGCCCTGGGGCCCACTTGTCAGCGTCAGTAGGTGGTGGTTTAGTGGCTAATTAACTAGGCCATGTCAGCTCGCCGGTGTTCTGGCCGGCGGCGACCATCAGTGCGGCGGCGATAGTGGTTTTGGTCGTTTCGGCCACCAAATGAACCGCGGAGGCCACCGGAGTGAAGCTGAGGACGACCCGCGGCTCTTGGCGGAGTCCGTTGGGGTCGGGGTGGCCGGAGTCGACGGCGGCGAGCTCGGCTGCGGCGGCCGGGGTTCGGTCGTGCACGGGAACGGTGTTGCAGGGTGTTAGGGGGGTGTTGGAGCGTGCTACGTGCTCCTAGTGAGATGTGGAGCACGATGGCGTGCTCGGTTGGGCGCTACGGCGATCGTGGCCACGACGGCGACATCGCCGGCGGCGTGAAGCTTTCGGCCGCGGTGGGGCTAGGGCCTAGGGGTCGGGAGAGAGCAGGGGAGAAGGGGGAAACAGTGGCGTAGCTCACCGCGGTTGCAGTGGGCGTCGAAGCGGGCTCGGGGACGCGTCGGAGACGACGAATTTGACGGCGACGGTGGTCGGAGTCCGAAGAGGGGAACGGCGACGTGGCGGCGATGCAGGGCTTCCGGGGACCCGTGGAGCGGTGGGGAGGAAGAAGGAGTCGAGGCGGAGCTTCTGAGCTGGTCGGGGAAGCGAGGGGTGGTCGGAGACGGTGGCTAAGGCGAACGGCGGCGACGGTGAGCTTCGGCCGTGAGAGAGAGAGAGTGAGGGAGAGCCGGGGGAGAGGGAATGGGGTGTCGGCGAGGTCGGGGCGACGACCAGAAGACGATCCACGCGGCGCAACGGCGACCAGGGCGATGCAGAGAGGCTGGGTGGTGCGTGGCGAGCTCGGGCGCGCCATGCTCACCTCCCTGCCTGCTCTGGCGAGGGGAAGCAGCTGGCTGGCACGGGCCAGCACAGTGCTGGGCCGGCTGGGCTGGGCCGCACAGGTAAGTCTTCCCCTTTCTTTTCTGTTTTCTGTTTTTATTTAATATAACTGCAACTTTGTTGAATTAAATAAAATACCTAGGCAACTCCAAAAATCACCAAACTACTCCTGGTCCATAGTTGGATTATTTCCAACATGAAACATTTTAGTTTGGAGATATTTGAGCATTTAAATATTTTATATAATTTTAAATGCCCAAATTCAAATAGTTATGATTTAATTCAAAACCCTAGGATGGCCTAGGAAAATGTGCACCACTTTTGGCAGAGGTTCTGAACCAAGGCAAAAATGATGGGCATTTTAGAAGGGCATTTCAGGTTCATTGAAAAATTATTTTAGTAAACCCTAGTTGGTTTTAGAGGGGACTGGGGGTTCTGTCATCCCCATTTCAAGTTTCTGATGAATGAGTAAACATGATGCAACACTCTAATGCATAACTAGCTAGGGTGTGACAACTCACCCCCACTCAAAAGAATCTCGTCTCGAGATTTGGGTTCCTCCGGGAAGAAGGCGGGATATTCAAGTCGAAGACGATCCTCCCTTTCCCAGGTTGCTTCGTCTTCAGAATGGTGCGACCATTGAACCTTGAGAAACTTGATATTATGACGTCGCGTGGTACGTTCGGCTTGATCGAGGATACGAATGGGGTACTCTCGATAGGTAAGATTATCTTGGAGATCAAGCGTTTCGTGGTCCACTTCACGGATAGGATCCGAGAAGCAACGCCTGAGTTGAGAAATGTGGAAGACATCGTGAACTCTGGAGAGGTGCGGAGGTAGTTCCAATTGGTAGGCAACTTCTCCTCGTTTGGCAAGAATGCGAAAAGGTCCAATGTAACGAGGAGCCAATTTGCCTTTGATACCGAAACGATGGGTTCCCTTCAGAGGGGTGACCCGAAGATAAGCCTTCTCGTCAACCTCGAAAGTCATAGCCTTATGTTTTCGGTCATATTGACTCTTTTGACGAGATTGGGCTGTTTTCAACTTTTCACGAACGATACGAACTTGTTCTTCTGCTTCCTGAATCATATCCGGGCCAAAGAATTGTCTTTCCCCGGTCTCTGACCAGTTAAGGGGTGTTCGACATCGCCGTCCATAGAGGACTTCAAAAGGGGTTTTACCCAAGCTGGATTGATAGCTGTTGTTGTAAGCGGATTCGGCAAATGGAAGGCACTTCTCCCAGTCCATTCCGAACGAGATAACAGAGGCTCGAAGCATGTCTTCTAGAATCTGATTGACGCGTTCCACTTGACCACTTGACTGAGGGTGGAAAGCGGTGCTAAAGGAGAGACGGGTTCCCATAGCATTTTGGAAACTTTCCCAAAATCGAGAGGTGAAAAGACTTCCTCGATCCGAATTGATTTCCAAAGGGACACCATGAAGAGACACTATTCGGGAGATGTATAAGTCTGCCAGCTGACTAGCGGTTATACTCTCACGAACAGGTAAGAAATGAGCTACTTTGGAAAGACGATCGACCACAACGAAAATAGCATTATTCCCTCTTTTGGTCCTGGGAAAACCGGTAATGAAATCCATACCAATTTTATCCCATTTCCATTCAGGAATAGCTAATGGTTGAAGGGTGCCAGCAGGCCGTTGATGCTCTGCTTTTACACGACGACAGACGTCGCAACTAGCAATATACTGAGCGATTTCTCTCTTCATCCTAGTCCACCAGAACCTCTGGCGTAGGTCCTGATACATTTTTGTGCTACCGGGGTGAATGGTGAGAGGAGATTCATGAGCTTCCTTAAGGATTAATCGCCTTAGGTTGCGCACTTTGGGAACTACTAGTCGATTCCCGAAGTATACGACTCCTTGATCGTTAACGGAGAAACAATTCGCAATTCCTTTCTGAATGTTTCTCTTGATGCGGGAGATTCCCGGATCTACCTTCTGTGCGTTGATAATTTGATCCGTAAGGGTAGGTTTTGCCACCAAGGTGGAGAGAAAACCTTGAGGTACAATGTGAAGGTTAAGCTTCCGAAATTCCTCATGGAGAAGCGGTTGACTTTGTTGTAACATCAGGTTGTTACAATAAGATTTACGACTTAGCGCATCAGCCATGACGTTGGCTTTCCCTGGGGTATAGGTTATCCCTAAGTCGAAGTCTGTGATCAATTCAACCCAACGTCTCTGCCTGAGATTCAAATCCGGTTGGGTGAAAATATACTTCAGACTTTGGTGATCAGTGAATATTTCGCAACGATTACCGAGGAGATAATGTCGCCAGGTCTTAAGTGCATAGACTAAGGCTGCAAGCTCTAAGTCATGAGTGGGATAATTCTCCTCATGTGGGTGCAATTGCCGTGAAGCGTAAGCAATTACGTGTCGATCTTGCATGAGAATGCAACCTAGTCCTTGTCGCGAGGCGTCGCAGTAGATAACAAAGTCCTTGGAGAAGTCTGGCGGTACCAGTACGGGAGCAGAGGTCAGGCGTCTTTTCAGTTCCTGAAAGCTGTGCTCACATTGTGGAGTCCATTCGAACTTCTTATCTTTCTTGAGGAGTTCAGTTAGAGGTTTAGCAACCTTGGAGAAGTTCTCGACAAAGCGACGGCAATAGCTCGCTAAGCCTAGAAAACTCCGAACTTGCTTGACTGATTCGGGCGGAGTCCAATCAAGGACGGCTTGAACTCGCTCAGGGTTAACAGCAATACCTTTACCAGATATTACATGACCCAGATAGGTCACTTCTGACAACCAGAATTCACATTTAGAGAATTTGGCATAAAGGCGATGCTCTCGAAGTTTCTTCAACACTAGCCTTAGATGTTCGGCATGTTCTTCCTCGTTCTTGGAGTAGATGAGTATATCATCGAGATAAACCATGACGAATTTATCCAAATACTCCATGAAGATTGAGTTCATTAACCGAGAAAAGGTGGCTGGAGCGTTGGTTAATCCGAAGGACATAACGGTGTACTCGTATTGGCCATAGCGAGTAACAAAGGCCGTTTTAGGAATGTCCCCGTTTCTGATTTTGATTTGATGGTAGCCCAACCTCAAATCCATCTTGGAGAAGACTGAGGATCCAGCGAGCTGATCATACAGGTCGTTGATCCTGGGAAGTGGATATTTGTTCTTGATTGTGACCAAATTGACAGGTCGGTAATCTACAACCATCCGGTCCGTACCATCCTTTTTCTTAACGAATAGGACGGGGCAAGCCCACGGAGATGAACTAGGGCGGATGAAACCCTTTTTCAAGGATTCATCGAGTTGTTTCTTAAGCTCGGCTAGTTCTAGGGTGCCATCTTATAGGGTCTTCTAGCAATCGGAACGGTTCCTGGAATGAGATCTATTACGAACTCAACATCCCTGTCAGGTGGAACACCTGGCAATTCCTCTGGAAAGACATCCGGGAAGTCACGGACTACCGGAACGTCCTCAAGGTCTGGCAAAGGGCTGGCGTTAAGAGAATATAATTGTCGCTTGGCTATTCGGGTCAAGACATTGACTATCTTCCCCGAAGGATGGGTGAGTTGAACAGTCCTAGAGAAGCAATCAATTTTGGCTTGATGAGCTGACATCCAGTCCATACCCAAAATGATATTAATATCCGAAGATTTAAGGGCTATCAAGGATGCAAGGAAAACAAGTCTGTCGACTTGGATCTCATTTCCATAACTTACCCTAGAGGTCTGCCATCTAGACCCAGGGGTAGAGATTTCCATAGTGGATGGCAAGTCACAGAATGCAACGTTATGCAAACGGGCATAACTTTCAGATATAAAAGAATGAGAGGATCCTGTATCGAAAAGAACGGATGCCGGGTGGCAATTAACAAGAAGCGTACCGAGAACGACGTTGGGGTCCTCTTGAGCTTCTTCGGCAGAGATACAGTTGACATGGCCACGTGAAGCGGTGACCGGTTTGGCATGGAACACCTTCCCTGTCGGCTTGCCACGGCCAACAGCTTTAGCAGATTGATTGGGGTTGGTCTGGGGACACTCGCGCATATAATGACCAGATTCCCCACACTTGAAACAAGTCACGGAACTGGTACGTGGAGGAGCATTATTGGATGGACCCCCATAGGGCTTGGCCGGTGCAGACTGTTGAACAGGGCGAGGCGCCTGGAAAGATGGCCTCGGTGTGAACCTGGGTGGCAGGGCGGTATTGGGTACCCACACGCGGCGTTTCTGAGGACCAGCACCGGATGAGGAACCCATATCACGTCCATGCTTGCGTGTTGCATCATAATCAGTTTGACCAGTTTCAGCACTGATGGCTTTGTTGACAAGTTTCGAAAAAGATGTGCACTCATGCAGACGGAGGTCGCGGCGAAGCTCAGGGCTAAGGCCCTTTCGGAACCTTGCTTGCTTCTTGGCGTCAGTAGAAACTTCCTCAGTTGCATATCGTGCGAGATTACCAAACTCTCTGCTATAGGCATCCACAGAAAGTCGGCCTTGGGTGAAACTGCAAAATTCTTCACGTTTACGGTCCATGAGACCCTCCGGAATGTGATGTTCACGGAAAGCCTCACTGAACTCAGCCCAAGTGGTGACATGGCCCGCTGGGCGCATGGCTCCATAATTCTCCCACCATAGACTGGCGGGGCCTTCAAGATGATATGCGGCGAAGGTGACCTTGTCAGCCTCCGCTACCAACGCGGAACGCAGCTTGTGAGAGATACTGCGAAGCCAGTCATCAGCGTCGAGAGGCTCGACGGAGTGGTGGAACGTGGGTGGATGCAATTTGATAAAATCACTGAGTGACACCACGTTAGCCCTCTGATGGTGTGTTGTATTCTGTTCTATACGCTCCAACAAACGGTTTGTCTCCCGCTTGTTTCTCTCAGCTTCCATCATCACCTCAGCTAGTGAAGGAGGATGAGGCAGATTTTCATTCCTGGCTTCACTGCCTTCGGCCTGCTCTTGGGAAGCAGGATTAGCGCGCGTGTTGACCATCCTAGGTAGACAAGACAATGATTTAGTCAGGATGGTAAAATTCCGACATAGGATACATAAGGTAAGGAATAACTCGAAATGCAAGATGATCATCCATATGACATGGTAGATACAGAAACTGCTTCTTTATTCCATCGTCATGCACACCATACAAGGTTTAGTACAAGACCAAACAAAGTACTATTATGGTGAGAAAAGGATTACATCTCGTCAGAGGCATTCCAAGCTCCTATACATTATTTTCTACACCTCCGGAAAGAGTACAAACTAGGACATATCCCACGAGTCACGCGGAACGATAGATGACACAGCTAGTGCGAACTAGTGATGCTACCCCTAACTCAGACCGATCCGTAGTAGTCCTCATAAAAGTCACCTCCATAGCCTGGAAGCTCAACATGTTCATCCGGAAACAGACGATCTCGCGGAGCTTGTGGACCATAGGGGCTAGGATGAGGCCTTGGACCAACAAACGGTGGCCTGCGGGGACCGCGAGGTGGGGTGATGCCTCCTACATCACGCCAAACCATCACGTTCGGCAGAGCAGATCTCACAGGATAGAGATCGCGCATATCCGAATATCCAGCTTGCACCGCCGGTGCGAACCGAGTCAAAGTGGCCCAGTGATCGGCACGGGTATTGAAGAGCTCTAACCTTAAGGCCCGATTTTCACGGTCCTTATCCTCGAGCATCTCAGCAGTGGTGCGAGTCCGTGAATCCTCCTGAGTGGAGTCAGCATAAATAGCTTGGAGATATCCTTGTGCTCCCGGAAGTGATCCTGGCATATACCGGAAGTCAGAGTCCCGAAATAAACCAGATCTCACTCGCATAATGGTCATCATAGAGTAGGCGGCATCCTGCACAGCCATCTCGATAGTAACCCCGAGTCCATAGGAGCAGTGAAGAGGCTCAGTGGATCCAGGATAAGATGGAAATATCCTGACAGTGCAGAGATACTGGCTTTGATTAAAATCTCGGAATTGCTCTTCGACCGTGTACTCAGGATACCAGCGGTATCCAGCCTCAGTCATTACCCTGACCAACTTAGCAGTATGGCCGGGTACATCTAGGCATCGAGTTAGGCGAACCACTTGATTGAGGTCGCGAGTGGCCATCTGAAAGCATAATCATAATGCAAGGCATTAGAATTTCTAGCAAAATTTCGGCAGCATAACAGCTGTAAATGCTCAAAAAGGATATTGAGACATTTGACAAAGGATTTCGTACACACCCAACATCATCATATCAAAGTTCTGGAACCATTCTAACAACATAATGTGGTAGTAGAACTGAACTAGGCTTGTAACCATCAAACTTATAGGGTACTACTGATTAGTAACACGTGATCCTGATAGAGAGAGTAGATCCTAATTCCTTAACCCCCGGTGGAAGAATGGACTGACTCAGATCAGAAAGTCATAAGGTATAAGGAGTAAAAAGAGCCTTACGTTCCAACCCACAAACAATTCCCCTACATATAACTAAAGAATTTCTAGACTCAACATCGACCAGTTTGGCTTGGAGAACCTACAGGCAGTCCTGCTCTGATGCCAACGCTGTCATGACCCCGACTCGATGTCACATCGATCTAGCTGGTAACACCCCATATCACTTTGCGGCCTCACGCACGGTATCCCCACGGGTGTCGTCTTACCTTTTCCCGGGACCGTTTGCGCCTTTTGGCTCGCGTATATGAAAGTGTCGCTAGCATCCATATGATAAAGAGCCCGGGCTGACATGACTAGTCGTAAACCCAAAGTGGCACAGACTTACAGGGACAGGCATCCATGACCCAGCTTCGAACGTGTCGGTCATCAGCAAGTGGGTCCGGGCTGTAGCACTGGGCTAGCAGGACTCCGGTAAACCGGGCTGTAGCGGGCTAACAGGACTCCGGTACTCAAAGCGTGACATTTCCCCGAAGGGACAGACACAGGAACGAAGAAGGACACATGCCGGCCAGCCTAAGTGTTCCAGAGCAGTAGCAAGCTACCATGGCTCAGCGGTAA
>NC_041380.1:517480138-517507235 GCF_002162155.2 Triticum dicoccoides
GAGGCGCCTGGAAAGATGGCCTCGGTGTGAACCTGGGTGGCAGGGCGGTATTGGGTACCCACACGCGGCGTTTCTGAGGACCAGCACCGGATGAGGAACCCATATCACGTCCATGCTTGCGTGTTGCATCATAATCAGTCTGACCAGTTTCAGCACTGATGGCTTTGTTGACAAGTTTCGAAAAAGATGTGCACTCATGCAGACGGAGGTCGCGGCGAAGCTCAGGGCTAAGGCCCTTTCGGAACCTTGCTTGCTTCTTGGCGTCAGTAGAAACTTCCTCAGTTGCATATCGTGCGAGATTACCAAACTCTCTGCTATAGGCATCCACAGAAAGTCGGCCTTGGGTGAAACTGCAAAACTCTTCACGTTTACGGTCCATGAGACCCTCCGGAATGTGATGTTCACGGAAAGCCTCACTGAACTCAGCCCAAGTGGTGATATGGCCCGCTGGGCGCATGGCTCCATAATTCTCCCACCATAGACTGGCGGGGCTTTCAAGATGATATGCGGCGAAGGTGACCTTGTCAGCCTCCGCTACCAACGCGGAACGCAGCTTGTGAGAGATACTGCGAAGCCAGTCATCAGCGTCGAGAGGCTCGACGGAGTGGTGGAACGTGGGTGGATGCAATTTGATAAAATCACTGAGTGACACCACGTTAGCCCTCTGATGGTGTGCTGTATTCTGTTCTATACGCTCCAACAAATGGTTTGTCTCCCGCTTGTTTCTCTTAGCTTCCATCATCACCTCGGCTAGTGAAGGAGGATGAGGCAGATTTTCATTCCTGGCTTCACTGCCTTCGGCCTGCTCTTGGGAAGCAGGATTAGCGCGCGTGTTGACCATCCTAGGTAGACAAGACAATGATTTAGTCAGGATGGTAAAATTCCGACATAGGATACATAAGGTAAGGAATAACTCGAAATGCAAGATGATCATCCGTATGACATGGTAGATACAGAAACTGCTTCTTTATTCCATCGTCATGCACACCATACAAGGTTTAGTACAAGACCAAACAAAGTACTATTATGGTGAGAAAAGGATTACATCTCGTCAGAGGCATTCCAAGCTCCTATACATTATTTTCTACACCTCCGGAAAGAGTACAAACTAGGACATATCCCACGAGTCACGCGGAACGATAGATGACACAGCTAGTGCGAACTAGTGATGCTACCCCTAACTCAGACCGATCCGTAATAGTCCTCATAAAAGTCACCTCCATAGCCTGGAAGCTCAACATGTTCATCCGGAAACAGACGATCTCGCGGAGCTTGTGGACCATAGGGGCTAGGATGAGGCCTTGGACCAACAAACGGTGGCCTGCGGGGACCGCGAGGTGGGGTGATGCCTCCTACATCACGCCAAACCATCACGTCCGGCAGAGCAGATCTCACAGGATAGAGATCGCGCATATCCGAATATCCAGCTTGCACCGCCGGTGCGAACCGAGTCAAAGTGGCCCAGTGATCGGCACGGGTATTGAAGAGCTCTAACCTTAAGGCCCGATTTTCACGGTCCTTATCCTCGAGCATCTCAGCAGTGGTGCGAGTCCGTGAATCCTCCTGAGTGGAGTCAGCATAAATAGCTTGGAGATATCCTTGTGCTCCCGGAAGTGATCCTGGCATATACCAGAAGTCAGAGTCCCGAAATAAACCAGATCTGACTCGCATAATGGTCATCATAGAGTAGGCGGCATCCTGCACAGCCATCTCGATAGTAACCCCGAGTCCATAGGAGCAGTGAAGAGGCTCAGTGGATCCAGGATAAGATGGAAATATCCTGACAGTGCAGAGATACTGGCTTTGATTAAAATCTCGGAATTGCTCTTCGACCGTGTACTCAGGATACCAGCGGTATCCAGCCTCAGTCATTACCCTGACCAACTTAGCAGTATGGCCGGGTACATCTAGGCATCGAGTTAGGCGAACCACTTGATTGAGGTCGCGAGTGGCCATCTAAAAGCATAATCATAATGCAAGGCATTAGAATTTCTAGCAAAGTTTCGGCAGCATAACAGCTGTAAATGCTCAAAAAGGATATTGAGACTTTTGACAAAGGATTTCGTACACACCCAACATCATCATATCAAAGTTCTGGAACCATTCTAACAACATAATGTGGTAGTAGAACTGAACTAGGCTTGTAACCATCAAACTTATAAGGTACTACTGATTAGTAACACGTGATCCTGATAGAGAGAGTAGATCCTAATTCCTTAACCCCCGGTGGAAGAATGGACTGACTCAGATCAGAAAGTCATAAGGTATAAGGAGTAAAAAGAGCCTTACGTTCCAACCCACAAACAATTCCCCTACATATAACTAAAGAATTTCTAGACTCAACATCGACCAGTTTGGCTTGGAGAACCTACAGGCAGTCCTGCTCTGATGCCAACGCTGTCAGGACCCCGACTCGATGTCACATCGATCTAGCTGGTAACACCTCATATCACTTTGCGGCCTCACGCACGGTATCCCCACGGGTGTCGTCTTACCTATTCCCGGGACCGTTTGCGCCTTTTGGCTCGCGTATATGAAAGTGTCGCTAGCATCCATATGATAAAGAGCCCGGGCTGACATGACTAGTCGTAAACCCAAAGTGGCACAGACTTACAGGGACAGGCATCCATGACCCAGCTTCGAACGTGTCGGTCATCAGCAAGTGGGTCCGGGCTGTAGCACTGGGCTAGCAGGACTCCGGTAAACCGGGCTGTAGCGGGCTAACAGGACTCCGGTACTCAAAGCGTGACATTTCCCCGAAGGGACAGACACAGGAACGAAGAAGGACACATGCCGGCCAGCCTAAGTGTTCCAGAGCAGTAGCAAGCTACCATGGCTCAGCGGTAACACTAGGAGACATTTCCCGGTAAGAGAGGCTACTAAAGATAAACAACTAGATAGTCAGATCCCACACATACCAAGCATTTCAATCATACACACAATATGCTCGATATGTGCAAATACAACGAAGCATCACAACATGACTCTGACACAAGTACTTTATTTAAGGCTCAGTGAGCCATACATAACATACACACAAAGGTACGGGTCTCACGACCCAACATACAAGTCATACAATCATACAAGCCAGCAGCGGAAGTAACTTGTCTGAGTACAGACAACTAGTAAAATAAAAGAGGCTTGGAAAGCCCCTGGCTATACTATGTGGTCCTTCACAAGCTCAGGGTCACCACCTGGGTCTTTAGCCTACTCGTTGATGTCAACGTCTACATAGAACCCATCAGAAGGGGTTGCAGCGTCTTCTGTAAAAATGTAGATTATAGCAACATGAGTACAAAGGTACTCAGCAAGACTTACATCAGATCCTACATATATGCATAGTATCAAGAAGGGTTGGTGGAGTTATTGCAGCAAGCCAGCTTTGACTCTTGGCTAGGCTATCCTACGATACTTCAACTTGAAATAGTTTTGCGCACACGAGTCCACTATTCACCACTTCAATACACTACCGAGGATCCACCTCCGTCCTCCTACGGAGGAGCCATCCTCGGCACTCACACTTATCTTGAGGCTTTTAGTAGTTTCCATTTACTTGTCTATGAACTGTATAGGCAACCAAGTAGTCCTTTACCGCGGACGCGGCTATTCGAATAGATCATGTTAACCCTGCAGGGGGTACTTCTTCATACACGCTCTCACCACTTACCGTCGTTTACACGACATGTACTCGGCAACCTTCAAGCGGAAGCCCAACGTGGGTGTCGGCCACGACCTACCTAATCACCTAAGCCTCCAGTCCAGGTTTATCGCCTATTCAGGTTCCATCCACAGGGAGTCCGACCGAGGTTTCCCATACGGCCCCGAACAATGTGAACAGGGTTCCCGAGATACCTAACGGGTATTCGGTACACCCGGCCACGTACCTACCGCATCACAGCCCACCCCTACGGTCAGCGCTGTCCACGGCCTCCAGTAGGCTACAAACACCAGAAACTACTTGCAACTCCTGGACGGAGAACTAGGGTGAATAAGAAGTCGAGAGGGTCCATTGGTTTCGGGCCCAATGCATGGTAGTAGCTGATTCTTAAATCACACATACAGATCTCAGTGCTTAAGGTCGGCTTCAATGAAACAACCCACCATGTACTCCTACATGGCCTCTCATCGATACCTTTACCAAAACGTGTTCACCACACCACTCTCATTACCGACATAATCATTTCACTCTAGCCCATCACCCAGATGAACCAGACCTGACACGACTCTAAGCATAGCAGGCATAGCAAGGTAGGAACAAGACATACATATGGCTCAATCAACTCCTACACATGCTAGTGGGTTTCATCTAGTTACTGTGGCAATGACAGGTCATGCAGAGGAAATGGGTTCAACTACCGTAGCACACAGCAGTTTGAATCGCGTTGTCTTAATGCAGTAAAAGAGAGCAGGAGCGAGAACATGGGATTGTATCGATATGATCAAATGGTTGGTTGCTTGCCTGATGGTTCGATGCACGGATACGGTTCTTCGTTAGGGTAGTCACGGTACTCCTCGGGGACAGATCCTGTCGTAAAGGATAACGATACACAGGCATCACCAAACAATGTGCAACAATATGATGCATGCATGAAACATGGCAATATGAGTGTGTTGGGCTAATGCAACTAAAGCCAGAAGGGTTTGAACAAATTTGAATCAAAGATTCAAATTTCAATTTCAAATATGGCCTTTTAAAGTGCTTTTCCTTGTTCTGATTAAAACATCCATTTAACTTGTTGGATCATGCATGAAAATAGTATAGATGGATAGATTGGATTTTTCTGATCATTTTTCATATATAATTTGTCCAATTTGGAGTTACAGAATAAAAGTTATGAATTTTTGAAGTTTAATTAATATTCTGGAATTTCCTGATTTAATTTAAATCCAGAAATATCATTTACTGTGTCAGCCTGACGTCACAGTGACATCAGCAGGTCAACAGGGCTGGCTCGGGTCAAACCTGACGTGTGGGGTCCACACGTCAGTGACACAGGGGCTAATCCCGTGTTGACCCGGGCTGGTTAGCTTTGACTAAGCCCTGGGGCCCACTTGTCAGCGTCAGTAGGTGGTGGTTTAGTGGCTAATTAACTAGGCCATGTCAGCTCGCCGGAGTTCTGGCCGGCGGCGACCATCAGTGCGGCGGCGATAGTGGTTTTGGTCGTTTCGGCCACCAAATGAACCGCGGAGGCCACCGGAGTGAAGCTGAGGACGACCCGCGGCTCTTGGCGGAGTCCGTTGGGGTCGGGGTGGCCGGAGTCGACGGCGGCGAGCTCGGCTGCGGCGGCCGGGGTTCGGTCGTGCACGGGAACGATGTTGCAGGGTGTTAGGGGGGGTGTTGGAGCGTGCTACGTGCTCCTAGTGAGATGTGGAGCACGATGGCGTGCTCGGTTGGGCGCTACGGCGATCGTGGCCACGACGGCGACATCGCCGGCGGCGTGAAGCTTTCGACCGCGGTGGGGCTAGGGCCTAGGGGTCGGGAGAGAGCAGGGGAGAAGGGGGAAACGGTGGCGTAGCTCACCGCGGTTGCAGTGGGCGTCGAAGCGGGCTCGGGGACGCGTCGGAGACGACGAATTTGACGGCGACGGTGGTCGGAGTCCGAAGAGGGGAACGGCGACGTGGCGGCGATGCAGGGCTTCCGGGGACCCGTGGAGCGGTGGGGAGGAAGAAGGAGTCGAGGCGGAGCTTCTGAGCTGGTCGGGGAAGCGAGGGGTGGTCGGAGACGGTGGCTAAGGCGAACGGCGGCGACGGTGAGCTTCGGCCGTGAGAGAGAGAGAGTGAGGGAGAGCCGGGGGAGAGTGAATGAGGTGTCGGCGAGGTCGGGGCGACGACCAGAAGACGATCCACGCGGCGCAACGGCGACCAGGGCGATGCAGAGAGGCTGGGTGGTGCGTGGCGAGCTCGGGCGCGCCATGCTCACCTCCCTGCCTGCTCTGGCGAGGGGAAGCAGCTGGCTGGCACGGGCCAGCACAGTGCTGGGCCGGCTGGGCTGGGCCGCACAGGTAAGTCTTCCCCTTTCTTTATTTTCTTTTTTTATTTAATATAACTGCGACTTTGTTGAATTAAATAAAATACCTAGGCAACTCCAAAAATCACCAAACTACTCCTGGTCCATAGTTGGATTATTTCCAACATGAAACATTTTAGTTTGGAGATATTTGAGCATTTAAATATTTTATATAATTTTAAATGCCCAAATTCAAATAGTTATGATTTAATTCAAAACCCTAGGATGGCCTAGGAAAATGTGCACCACTTTTGGCAGAGGTTCTGAACCAAGGCAAAAATGATGGGCATTTTAGAAGGGCATTTCAGGTTCATTGAAAAATTATTTTAGTAAACCCTAGTTGGTTTCAGAGGGGACTGGGGGTTCTGTCATCCCCATTTCAAGTTTCTGATGAATGAGTAAACATGATGCAACACTCTAATGCATAACTAGCTAGGGTGTGACAGGGAGAATGCCGACAGCTAGAATTCTGGGCTGGAAAAGGAGGAAATATTAGAGACTTATTCTGCACAACTCCAAAAGTCCTGAAACTCCACGTAATGCCTTATAATAAATAATGAAAAATCCTCGCCAAAGATGAAGACCAGGGGGCCCACACCCTTTCCACGAGGGTGGGGGCGCCCCCCTAGGGCGCGCCCCTACCTCGTGGGCCCCCTGGTGGCTCTCCGATGACCATCTTCTCCTATATGAAGTCTTTTGTCGAGAAAAAAAATTAGAAGTGACCTTTCGGGACGAAACTCCGCCGCCACGAGGCAGAACCTTGGCGGATCCAATCTAGAGCTCCGGCAGAGCTGTTTTGCCGGGGAAACTTCCCTCCCGGAGGGGGAAATCATCACCATGGTCATCACCAACACTCCTCTCATCGGGAGATGGCAATCTCCATCAACATCTTCATCAGCACCATCTCATCTCAAAACCCTAGTTCATCTCTTGTATCCAATTCTTGTCTCCATGTCCGGGATTGGTGCTAGTAGGTTGCTAGTAGTGTTAATTACTCCTTGTAGTTAATGCTAGTTGGTTTAATTGGTTGAAGATTATATGTTCAGATCCTTTTTGCATATTATTACCCCTCTGATTATGAACATGAATATGCTTTGTGAGTAGTTACGTTTGTTCCTGAGGACAAGGGGGAAATCTTGCTATTAGTAGTCATGTGAATTTGGTATTCGTTCGATATTTTGATGAGATGTATGTTGTCTAGCCTCTAGTGGTGTTATGTGAACGTCGACTACATAACACTTCGCCATTATTTGGTCCTAGAGGAAGGCATTCTGAAGTAATAAGTAGATGATGGGTTGCTAGAGTGACAGAAGCTTAAATCCTAGTTTATGCGTTGCTTCGTAAGGGGCTGATTTGGATCCATATGTTTCATGCTATGGTTAGGTTTACCTTAATACTTTTGTTGTAGTTGCGGATTCTTGCAATAGAGGTTAATCATAAGTGGGATGCTTGTTCAAGTAAGAACAGCACCCAAGCACCGGTCCACCCACATGTCAAATTATCAAAGTACCGAACGCGAATCATATGAACATGAAGAAAACTAGCTTGACGATATTCCCATGTGTCCTCGGGAGCGCTTTTCCTTATATAAGAGTTTGTCCAGGCTTGTCCTTTGATACAAAAAGGATTGGGCCACCTTGCTGCACTTTATTTACTTTTGTTACTTGTTGCTCGTTACAAATTATCTTATCACAAAACTATCTGTTACCACTTATTTCAGTACTTGTAGAGAATACCTTACTAAAAACCGCTTATCATTTCCTTCTACTCCTCGTTGGGTTCGACACTCTTACTTATCAAAAGGACTACGATAGATCCCCTATACTTGTGGGTCATCAAGACTCTTTTCTGGCGCCGCTGCTGGGGAGTGAAGCGCCTTTGGTAGGTGGAATTTGGTAAGGAAAAATTTATATAGTGTGCTGAAATTTACTGTCACTTGTTACTGTGGAAAGTAATCCTCTGAGGGGCTCGTTCGGGGTATCTTCACCCCGACCAGTAGAGCAAAGAGTTGTTCCTCAACCTACTGAACCTATTGAAAATGAAATTCCTTATGAGTATCCTTCGGGTATGATAGAAAAACTGCTAGCTAATCCTTTTACAGGAGATGGAACAAAGCATCCTGATGAACACCTAATATATGTGGATGAAGTTTGTGGATTATTTAAGCTTGCAGGTATACACGATGATGTTGCTAAGAAGAAGGTATTCCCTTTATCTTTGAAGGGAGACACATTGATATGGTATAGGCTATGTGATGATACGAGATCATGGAACTATAGAAGATTGAAATTGTAATTTCATCAAAAGTATTACCCTATGCATCTTGTTCATCGTGATCGCAATTATATATATAATTTTTGGCCTCGCGAAGGAGAAAGCATCGCTCAAGCTTGGGGGAGGCTTAAATCAATGTTATATTCATGCCCCAATCATGAGCTCTCAAGAGAAATGATTATTCAAAAATTTTATGCTTGGCTTTCTGATAACAATCGCACCATGCTCGATACTTCTTGTGCTGGCTCTTTTATGATGAAGACTATTGGATTTAGATGGGATTTATTGGATAGAATTAAACGCAACTCTGAAGATTGGGATCTCGACAAAGGTAAGGAGTCAGGTATGACACCTAAGTTTGATTGTGTTAAATCTTTTATGGATACCGATATTTTCCGTAAGTTTAGCACTAAATATGGACTTGATTCTGAGATAGTAGCTTCTTTCTGTGAATCTTTTCCTACTTATGTTGATCTCCCTAAGGATAAGTGGTTTAAATATCATCCTCCCATAGAAGTAAAAGTAGCTGCACCTATTAAAGTTGAAGAAAAGACTGTCACTTATAATGATCCTATTGTTCCTACTTGTTATGTTGAGAAACCACCTTTCCCTGTTAGGATAAAGGATCATGCTAAAACTTCAACTGTGGTTTGTAAAAGCAATATTAAAACATATACACCTCCTGAGAAAGTTAAAGTAGAACCTAATATTGCTATTGTTAAAGATCTCTTGTCTGATAATATAGATGGGCATGTTATTTACTTCTGTAATGAAACTGCTAGAATTGCTAAACCCCGTGATACAGATAAACCTAGACTTGTGGTAGGCATGCCTGTTATTTCTGTTAAAATAGGAGATCATTGTTATCATGGCTTATGTGATATGGGTGCTAGTGCTAGTGCAATACATATTGACTTATACAAAGAAATTATGCATGACATTGCACCTATTGAGTTAGAAGAAATAGATGTTACTATTAAACTTGCTAATAGAGATACTATTTCACCAATGGGAATTGTTAGAGATGTTGAAGTCTTGTGTGGGAAAACTAAATATCCTGCTGATTTTCTTGTTCTTGGTTCCCCACAAGATAGCTTTTGTCCCATTATATTTGGTAGACCGTTCTTAAATATTGTTAATGCTACCATAGATTGCACAAGGGATGTTGTTACTGTCGGCTTAGATGATATGACTCATGAGTTTAATTTCTCTAAATTTAGTAAACAACACCGTGAAGAAGAATTGCCTAGTAAGGATGAAATTATTGGTCTTGCTTCTATTGTCGTACCTCCTAGTGATCCTTTAGAACAATATTTGCTAGACCATGAGAATGATATGTTTATGAATGAAAGAAGGGAAATAGATGAAGTATTCTTTAAACAGGAACCTATTCTGAAACACAATTTGCCTATTGAAATCCTTGGGGATCCCCCTCCACCTAAGGGTGATCCCATGTTTGAGCTTAAACCGTTGCCTAATAATCTTAAATACGCTTATCTTGATGAAAAGAAGATATATCATGTTATTATTAGTGCTAACCTTTCAGAGCATGAAGAAGAAAGATTATTGAAAACTCTGAAGAAGCACCGTGCTGCTATTGGATATACTCTTGATGATCTTAAGGGCATTAGTCCCACTCTATGTCAACATAAAATAAATTTGGAAGCAGATTCCAAACCAGTTCGTGATCCTCAATGACGTCTGAATCCTAAAATGAAAGAAGTGGTAAGAAAAGAAATAATAAAGCTTCTGGAGGCAGGTATAATTTATCCCGTTGCTGATAGTCAGTGGGTAAGTCATGTTCATTGTGTCCCTAAGAAGGGAGGTATTACTGTTGTTCCTAATGATAAAGATGAATTGATTCCACAAAGAATTATTACAGGTTATAGGATGGTAATTGATTTCCGCAAATTAAATAAGGCTACTAAGAAAGATCATTACTCCTTACCTTTTATCGATCAAATGCTAGAAAGATTATGCAAGCATACACATTACTGCTTTCTAGATGGTTATTCTGGTTTCTCTCAAATACCTGTGTCGGCTAAAGATCAATCAAAGACTACTTTTACATGCCCTTTTGGTACTTTTTCCTATAGACGTATGCCTTTTGGTTTATGTAATGCACCTGCTACCTTTCAAAGATGCATGATGGCTATATTCTTTGACTTTTGTGAAAAGATTTGTGAGGTTTTCAAGGACGACTTTTTCGTCTATGGATCTTCTTTTGATGATTGCTTGAGCAATCTTGATCGAGTTTTGCAGAGATGTGAAGAAACTAATCTTGTCTTGAATTGGGAAAAGTGCCACTTTATGGTTAATGAAGGTATTGTCTTGGGGCATAAAGTTTCTGAAAGAGGTATTGAAGTTGATAAAGCCAAGGTTGATGCTATTGAAAAGATGCCATGTCCCAAGGACATCAAAGGTATAAGAAGTTTCCTTGGTCACGCCGGATTTTATAGGAGGTTCATTAAGGACTTCTCAAAAATTTCTCGGCCTCTGACTAATTTATTACAAAAAGATATACCATTTGTCTTTGATGATGATTGTGTAGAAGCATTTGAAATACTTAAGAAATCATTAGTCTCTACACCTATTATTCAGCCACCTAATTGTAATTTACCCTTTGAAATTATGTGTGATGCTAGCGATTATGCTGTAGGTGCTGTTATAGGGCAAAGAGTTGATAAGAAATTAAATGTTATCCATTATGCTAGTAAGACTCTAGACAATGCTCAAAGAAATTATGTTACTACTGAAAAGGAACTTTTAGCAGTTGTATTTGCTTGTGATAAGTTCAGACCTTATATTGTTGATTCTAAAGTAACTATCCACACTGATCATGCTGCTATTAAATATCTTATGGAGAAGAAAGATGCTAAACCTAGACTTATTAGATGGGTTCTCTTGCTACAAGAATTTGATTTGCATATTGTTGATAGAAAAGGAGCTGAGAACCCCGTTGTAGACAACTTATCTAGGTTAGAGAATGTTCTTGATGACCCACTACCTATTCATGATAGCTTTCTTGATGAACAATTAAATGTCATAAGTACTTCTGTAGTACCCCTTCGTATGTTGATTATGCTAATTACATAGTTGCTAAATTTATACCACCTAGCTTCACATACCAACAAAAGAAAAAGTTCTTCTATGATTTGAGACATTACTTTTGGGATGACCCACATCTTTATAAAGAAGGAGTAGATGGTGTTATTAGACGTTGTGTACCTGAGCATGAACAGAACAGATCCTACGCAAGTGCCACTCTGAAACTTATGGAGGACACCACGTGGGAGATAGAACTGCACATAAGGTATTGCAATCCGGTTTTTATTAGCCTACTCTCTTCAAGGATGCCCGTAAGTTTGTCCTATCTTGTGATGAATGTCAAAGAATTGGTAATATTAGTAGACATCAAGAAATGCCTATGAATTATTCACTTGTTATTGAACCGTTTGATGTTTGGGGCTTTGATTATATGGGACCTTTTCCTGCCTCTAATGGATATACACATATTTTAGTTGCTGTTGATTACGTTACTAAGTGGGTAGAAGCTATTCCAACTAGTAGTGTTGATCATAACACTTCTATTAAAATGCTTAAAGAAGTTATTTTTCCGAGGTTTGGAGTCCCTAGATATTTAATGACTGATGGTGGTTCACATTTTATTCATGGTGCTTCCCGTAAAATGCTTGCTAAATATGACGTCAATTATAGAATTGCATCTTCGTATCACCCACACTCTAGTGATCAAGTAGAATTGAGTAATAGAGAACTCAAATTAATTTTGCAAAATACTTTCAATAGGTCTAGAAAGAATTGGTCCAAGAAACTTGATGATGCATTATGAGCCTATAGAACTACATATAAAAATCCTATGGGTATGTCTCCGTATAAAATGGTATATGGAAAAGCATGTCACTTACCTCTCGAACTAGAACATAAGGCATATTGGGCTATTAAAGAACTCAACTATGATTTCAAACTTGCCGGTGAAAAGAGGTTATTTGATATTAGCTCACTTGATGAATGGAGAACCCAAGCTTATGAAAATGCCAAGTTGTTTAAAGAAAAGGTTAAAAGATGGCATGACAAAAGGATACAAAAGCGTGAGTTTAATGTAGGTGATTATGTATTGCTATACAACTCTCGTTTAAGATTTTTTGTAGGAAAACTTCTCTCTAAATGGGAAGGACCCTATGTTATCGAGGAGGTCTATCATTTCGGTGCCATAAAAATCAACAACTTCGAAGGCACAAATCCGAAGGTGGTAAACGGTCAGAGAATTAAACACTATATCTCAGGTAATCCTATAAATGTTGAAACCAATATTATTGAAACCGTAACCCCGGACGAATACATAGGACATTTTCCAGAACGTTTCAGACTTAGAAAAGGAATAGGTATGTGGTACGGTAAGTAAACCGATTCCAAAATAGTTTTTAAGGCAATATTTCTCCATTTTGGAATATTTAGAAAAATATAAAATTAAGTAGCAGTCCAGGAAGGACACGAGGGCCCCACGAGGGTGGAGGGCGTGCCCTACCCCCCTGGGCGCGCCCCCCTACCTTGTGAGCTCCTTGTGTGCCTTCCGGACTCCGTTTTCTTGCATGATACATATTTTGGTCGGTAAAAATTCATTATATATTTTCCCAAAGGTTTTGACTCCCGTATCACGCAATTATCCTCTGTTTTTGTTTTGAGTTGTCCCGCTGCAGATTAGATCAACATGTCTTCCCAGGATTCGGAAGGAGAAAGCTATGTGGATGATTACTTAGCTAATCCTAAGGTCTATGGAGATGTGGAGCACGATGGTTGGACCACGAAGGAAGAAGAGGACTATGAACCCAATGGGAAGGAGGAGACGAGCTCAGATGAAGATGAAGCCCCATTACCTCAACCTGGGGATATGCACGTGGAGTTCAAAAAGTCAAGTCTCCCTGATAGGGTAAAGAAACCAAAATTCGAGTTTATCCCTTTTCGTCTCTTGCAGGAAAATAAGCAGGATCTATGCAAAAAGATATTAACCCTGGAGTGGGAGATTGATGATCTGAGGGATCAAAATGCCGTCCTCAAGCGTAAATTAAGGGAGAAGTCTATGCCATCAACTAAGTCAACAACACCTCCACCTTCTTCACCAACCAAGGAGATATAGTCACATGGGTATGGGCACTCCCCTTGGCAACTGCCAAGCTTGGGGGAGGTGCCCCGGTATCATATCACAATCACAACTCCTATCTTTACCGTTTTCCTTAGTTCGATCATGTTAGTAGTATTTTGATCTAGTAGAATAAAGTTTATGGCATGATCTAGTTTTAAGTTTTACTTTATGATCTCTCTATGTAATCGAGTCCGTGAGCTATATAATAAAGATTAGTGTTGAGTCAAGGGCTTGATTTTCTTGCTATGATCTTGGGTGAATAAAAGAAAAGAGAAAAATAATAAGAAGAAACAAAAGTTCATATTGATCTTATTGATAGTAATGACTTCACATAGAAAGAGTGTGATGATTAAAAGTTGTTGGGAGTTGGCAGACATAGCTTTGGTCATCGTTGCAATTAATAGGAAGTAATAAGGAAAGAGAGGTTTCACATATAAATATACTATTATTGACATCTTTTATGATTGGGAGCACTCATCAAAATATGACATGCTAAAGAGTTGATGTTGGACAAGGAAGACAATGTAATGGGTTATGTTTTCTTATATCTGAGATAAAGTATGTTGTCATGGAGAATCCAACATGTTGAGCTTGCCTTTCCCCCTCATGCTAGCCAAATTCTCAGCACCAAGTAGAGATACTACTTGTGCTTCCAAATACCCTTAAACCAGTTTTGCCATGAGAGTCCACCATATCTACCTATGGATTGAGTAAGATCCTTCAAGTAAGTTGTCATCAGTGCAAAGCAATAAAAATTGCTCTAAATATGTATGATTAGTATGGGAGAAATAAGCTTTATACGATCTTGTCATGTGGAAGTAATAAAAGCGACAGACTGCATAATAAAGGTTCATATCATAAGGGGCAATATAAAGTGACGTTCTTTCGCATTAAGATTTTGTGCATCCAACCATAAAAGCGCATGGCAACCTCTGCTTCCCTCTGCGAAGGGCCTATCTTTTATTATTATCTTCTACCTTATGCAAGTGTCATGGTGATCTTCACCTCTCCCTTTTTCATTTTATCCTTTGGCAAGCCCAGCATGTTGGAAAGAACCTGATATACATATCTAATTGGATGTATGGGGGCATGAGTTATTATTGTTGACATTACCCTTGAGGTAAAAGGTTGTTGGGCGAAACTATAAGCCCCAATCTTTCTCTGTGTCCCATTAAAACTCCGTAACCACAAGTATTGCGCGAGTGTTAGCAATTATGAAGGACTAGATGATAGTTGAGTATGTGGACTTGCTTTTTAGCTCTGACATAGACTCTTTCTGATGTTATGATAAATTGCAATTGCTTCAATGACTGAGGTTATAGTTTGTTGGTTCTCAATAAGGTTTCTGATTCATACTTTTGCATTATGAATAGATCATCACTTGAACATAAGTAATCATATGACAATATCTATGTATGTTGCTGTTATGAGAATAATCATGATGCCCTCATGTCCGTATTTTATTTTTATCGATGCCTCTACCTCTAAACATGGGGACATATTTATTGTTATCGGCTTTCGCTTAAGGACAAGCGAGGTCTAAGCTTGGGGGAGTTGATACGTCCATTTTGCATCATGCTTTTATATCGACATGTATTGCATTATGGGCTGTTATTTCACATTATGTCACAATACTTATGGCTATTCTCTCTTATTTTACAAGGTTTACATAAGGAGGGAGAATGCCGGCAGCTGGATTTCTGGGCTGGAAAAGGAGCAAATATTAGAGACCTATTCTGCACAACTCCAAAAGTCCTGAAACTCCACGGAATGCCTTATAATAAATAATGAAAAATCCTTGACAAAGATGAAGACCAGGGGGCCCACACCCTTTCCACGAGGGTGGGGGGGCGCCCCCCTACCTCGTGGGCCCCCTGGTGGCTCTCCGATGACCATCTTCTCCTATATGAAGTCTTTTGTCGAGAAAAAAAGAAGAAGCAACCTTTCGGGACGAAACTCCGCCGCCACGAGGCGGAACCTTGGCGGATCCAATCTAGAGCTCCGGCAGAGCTGTTTTGCCGGGGAAACTTCCCTCCGGGAGGGGGAAATCATCACCATCGTCATCACCAACGCTCCTCTCATCGGGAGAGGGCAATCTTCATCAGCACCATCTCATCTCAAAACCCTAGTTCATCTCTTGCATCCAATTCTTGTCTCCAAGTCCGGGATTGGTGCTAGTAGGTTGCTAGTAGTGTTAATTACTCCTTGTAGTTGATGCTAGTTGGTTTAATTGGTGGAAGATCATATGTTCAGATCCTTTATGCATATTATTACCCCTCTGATTATGAACATGAATATGCTTTGTGAGTAGTTACGTTTGTTCCTGAGGACAAGGGAGAAGTCCTGCTATTAGTAGTCATGTGAATTTGGTATTCGTTCGATATTTTGATGAGATGTATGCTGTCTAGCCTCTAGTGGTGTTATGTGAACATCGACTACATAACACTTCACTATTATTTGGGCCTAGAGGAAGGCATTGGGAAGTAATAAGTAGATTATGGGTTGCTAGAGTGACAAAAGCTTAAACCCTAGTTTATGCGTTGCTTCGTAAGGGGCTGATTTGGATTCATAAGTTTCATGCTATGGTTAGGTTTACCTTAATACTTTTGTTGTAGTTGCGGATGCTTGCAATAGAGGTTAATCATAAGTGGGATGCTTGTTCAAGTACGAACAGCACCCAAGCACCGGTCCACCCACATGTCAAATTATCAAAGTACCGAACGCGAATCATATGAACGTGATGAAAACTAGCTTGACGATATTCCCGTGTGTCCTCGGGAGCACTTTTCCTTATATAAGAGTTTGTCCAGGCTTGTCCTTTGCTACAAAAAGGATTGGGCCACCTTGCTGCACTTTATTTACTTTTGTTACTTGTTGCACGTTACAAATTATCTTATCAAAAACTATCTGTTACCACTTATTTCAGTACTTGCAGAGAATACCTTGCTGAAAACCGCTTATCATTTCCTTCTGCTCCTCGTTGGGTTCAACACTCTTACTAATCGAAAGGACTACGATAGATCCCCAATACTTGTGGGTCATCACGCACGGGGCCCTGTGGGCATGGGGTCTAAACCCCCGTGGGCACGGGGTGTCCAGGAAGTGTCCGTTGGAGCCCCAACGACTAGTTTTGGAAGTTGGCTATAAAAGAGCCCTTCCTCGCCACCGGTTTGGGGGTTGTTTTATTCACATCCTAAATATCATTTTGAGCCTCTTACCACCTCTTCGAAACCCCTATCTCCCCTCTAAGTGAAGGGGGATTTGTGGATCGATCTTGGAGTCATTTGTTGATTTCCTCCATTGCATCCCGTCTCTTCAATCCCCTACTTTCTTGAGTTGCATCTTGCGAGATTGAGAGAGTGAGTTGAGCATTTGTTGCTTGACCTTGCATTGCATTTGTTGCCTTGGTTTGAGCTCCCCGCATCGATTCGTTCGAGTGAGAGCCCGTGAGTTTATTACTCTTGGAGGCTTCGCCTCCTAAACGGTTTGGTGATACATTGAGAAGATTGTGAAGAGGCCTATGTGGCCAAGGTTCCCCCGGAAGATTCCTTTTGTGGTGTGCTCCGGGGAAGGGTGTTGAAGTGGCCTAGGTGGTCAAGTTCCTCCGAAAGCTTTCGTGGCTGTGGTGTGCTCCGGAGAAGTTTGTAAAGGTGTGGTGGTCTCCTTCAAGACCAACCCCGAGTAAACCGAGGCTCATCCGTTGGGGGTGACTCGGAAGGGAGAATACTGTGAGTCACTTGGTGATGCCCTGGAGCTTTGGCTTTGGCACCGCTCTAATGGAGATTAGCACTCTCACGAGTGTGAACCTCGGGATAAATCCGTGTCTCCGACTCACTTGTGGTAATCTCATACCCGCACCCTTTACTTTCTGCAATTCATACTTGCTCATATTGATATATCTTGTGCTAGTTGAATTGCTTAGTAGTTCCTACATTTCCTTATCTTGTGATATATTTTGTGCTTTCTAGTTTCCTTTAGTGCCTATCTTGTTTAGCATAGGTTGTTGGTGCACTTAGTTGAGCCTAGCATATTTAGGATTTGTGCATGAAAAGTATCTGTTAGTTTAATTCCGCATTAGGATAAAGCCAAATCCGTAAAAGTTTTAAAATGCCTATTCACCCCCCCCTCTAATCGTCATCTAGATCTTTTCAATTGGTATCAGAGCTTTGGTCTCTCCTTGGTAGGCTTCACCGCCTAGAGAGTAAAGATGTCGACTAGTGGTATAGTGCACGATGACACCTTTTGTTTTAGTGGCACAAACTATCACTTGTGGAAAATTCGCATGCTTTGTCATTTCCGGACCATGGGTCCAAATTTTGTGTGAATTATTCTTGTGGGGGCTTCTCCGTGGAAGGATGAACATTTTCCAACTAATGAGGAAAATGGTGATATTGTTTGTGGGTATGGTGCTAAGAATGCCATAATCCGGTTTATATCCCTCGAAGTGTTTGAGTCAATCATGACCTGTGTGACAGCTCATGATATGTGGACCAAACTTTAAGAAATATATGGTGGGTCCAATCTTGTTGATATTCATCATATGTCGGAGGATTCAATTGAGGAGTTCTCCAGATCTTCAAATCATGAAGAACTCCATATTGCTTCTTCATCCATGTGCTTGGACATTTCTACTTCTTCCACCTCACCATCATATGGTATGTCCCAAGGTAATGACATGGTGAGTGGAAATATTATTTGTGATGATGATGTTGTGCTAAACATTGATTATCTTTCATGTATACATTCTAGTGTTGTAGATTCTATGGACTTGAGCATATCTAGCAAAAATGACTTACATTATTGTGTTGATAGTCCATGCATATCATTTCGAGATTCCTTGAATACATTTTGTGATGATATGCTTGATACTCCTTGTTTCCATGATCTCTATGCTTCTATTTCCTCTAGTTGTTGTTTGACTAACCATGTAGAGGAAACAAGAGAAAATAGTGCACACACCATTATTGAGGAAATTGCTAGAGGAGCAAAGAAGGACATCACCTCGTTGGAGAGGAAATGCTATGAGTGTCAAGAGGATGGACACGGACATCCTACTCCTGATGATAAAGAAACTCCCTCTCCAAAAGAATCATCATAAACCTCCGATTTTCACATGTGCCTCATGGCAAGAGGTAATACCGAGGTATCATCTACTCATAGTAATGATAATGATGAGAGTGATGATGAATGTGATAGGGATATGAGTCAAGAAATATATGAAATTGGTAATTCTCTTCGTGGGGTAAATAAGAACACTTATGAGATATTTAAAGATCTTATTACTCATTTTGGAAAGTGTAATGATTTACTTCATGAAGAGCAAGAACAAAATGAAAAACTTGATAGTAACCTTCTTGATGCTCTAGAAACTCTTGGAGACTTAGAATCTTCCAAAGAAGAGATTGAAGTTGCTCATGATCAACTTAAAGAGGATTTTGCGCACCTTGACCTTGGCTACAAGAATGTCAAAGGAGAGCTCACCAAACTCTCTAGGTCTTATGAGGAACTTCAAGCTAGTCATGTGAAGTCTCTGGTCTCTACTAGCTCCTCTCACATTGGCAATGATGCTTGTGCTACTAACTCTACTTCTTGTGAAGCATCTATCTTGAAGGAGAATGTTGAGCTAAGGGCTCAACTTGTTTTGCTAACTAGCAATTATGGGAAATTAGAAGAAAGTCATGAAAAGCTCTCGGGCTCTCATGATGACCTTCTAATCTCCCATGAAAGGCTAACGTTAGCTCATGAGGCTTTTGTGGCTAAGGTAACATCTTGTGAGCCTCGTGCGGACATTGGCACTAATTCTACTCAAAATTCTTTATTGTCATGTGCTAGTCCTTATGATTTATCTAGACATATTGTTACCACATCTTGTGATGAATTGCTCTCCTTGCCTTGTTGCTCTAATAATGAAGTTTCTACTTCCTCTAGTACTTTTGTTGATACTAACCTTGTAGAGGAAAACAAAGAGCTCATGGCTCAAGTCACTAATTTTAAGAAAGACTTGGAAATGTGTCGTGAAGGAAATTCCACTATCAACAATATTTTGAGTGGTCAAAAATCCCCTCATGACAAGGGTGGACTTGGTTTCATCTCCAATAACAAGAAGTCCAAGAAAAAGAATAAGGGACAAGACCAAGTCAAGAATCCGGCAAACGTTACATGCTTCAAGTGCAAGAATGTTGGACACCATGTGATATATTGCCCATTGAGGAAGAAGGCTTCAAATGTGAAGCGACAAGGGAAGCGGCCTCAAGTTCAATCTCAAGGGTAACCTCAAGTTCAATCTCAAGGTCAACCTCAAGCTGAAGAAAGGCCACTATCAATAATGAACCAAGGAAATTCTCCCCAAGTTGAGAAAGTAAAGAAGAAGAAAAGGGGGAGCACATGTTGCTATATTTGTTGTGAGAAGGGACACATATCTTCATCTTGTCCCAATGGTAACATCCCTAAGCCTCCTCTAGCCAATGATCATTATTCACATAGGAAGGATGTTGTTGGCAATTTGTTTGCCAAGTTTGTTGGCGCCCAAAGTGGTTTGGAAATGGAAAAGGCCATTTGGGTTTCCAAGCCTATTGTGAATAACTTCTTAGGACCCAACTTGGTTGGGGACCATCAAGCTCAACCTTGATCAATAGGTGTGTGGAGGACATTGTAGATTTGGCTAGTTCATGAAGAAAATAATATTCACCATTTATTTGTTCGTGCCAAGTCATGTGGATTATCTTCATATTATCTATCCAATGTTCCTCCTTGCGGTAACTTGTATTTTTATTGCTTACATTGAAAGTTACTCGCCCCTTGCATGCTTAGGTTTTGTATCTAGCATGTGCATTTATATGTTGTGCTTCCTAGTATGCTTGATTTGCGTTATCTAGCATGTGTAGGTTGCATTGCACATCATATAGTGTTGCTTGTTGTCTTGAGCCTTATTTGTATGTTGTTTGGCTCTTGCGAGATATTAGTGGACCATCACATTATGGGGGAGTGTTATGTTTTGTGCACATCACAAACCCAAAATGTGAATATGAGAAATACCACATAGTATTGATACTCAATATTATCTAGTCACTATGTGGTATGTTAAGCTCATTTGAAATTTAGATTCTCAGAGTATCCATTAATTATCTCTTTTAGGTGGTTATTTGCCTCTGTTGTGTGCTTGTTGTGGTATCCAGAAAGTTGCACCATAAAAGTTCTGAATACCCCGTGCGCACGGGGTTTTTTGACCCCCGTGCGCATGGGGTGTTGCGTAACTCTCTGGGTACCCCGTGCGCACGGGGCCCCCGTGCGCATGGGGTACTGCTTAACTCCCTTGATACCCCATGTACACGGGGTCTTCTGACCCCCGTGCGCACGAGGTGGTTGTTGATTATGATCTTGTGCTTCTTCGGATTCTACCACCGAGTGTTAATTCCAAATACCAATTGGTATTTCTTCTTGTGGTAGAATTTTATGATCATCTTCTTCTTGGCTTGTGCTTCAACTTGCCTTATCTCACTGCTTGTACTATCTATTATATACTTGAGTGAGATAAGCCTTTGAGCATGTGTGTAATGTATATCCTATATGCTCTTTGGTTTTTGCTTAGTTCATATGTTGTACTTTTTGTGCGGTCCTGTGTGGATTCGTCACTGATATAATTTGGACAACTTGAATGCTTCATGTTATTTTTGGAGTATTCTTTGTTTAAGTGTTCTTTTGTCCAAATTGTATCTCTTTGGATCTTGGTAGGCATGTGCATGCATAGTTATTTATATAACTTTTCATGCCTTCATTTCTCTACTTGACCCTCTATATAGGGTAAACTCCATCAAATCATTAATTATTAAAATTGTGCATGAACTTCAAGTTCATATCCTTTTGCACATATTTAATATGGAGTTTTCCCTGTGTATTGTGGTTGGACTAACTACTTCGGACCCAATAAGTTTGGGGACCAAATTGTACCTTAATGTGTTTTAGGTACGTTGGAGAAGCATTGGATGCTTGGCTTATTCATGAGGAAGGTGGAGACACCATGGAAAATTATTAGAGCCAAGCTTGGTTGATTCTTTGATTTGAGAGAGAAGATAAATGAAAACCCGGTTCGGTGTAAGTGTTGCATTCTCACCATGTAAACCCGGTATACACAATTTGGGTCTTTTTGTTGGATATGCATCAAAGTACCATACTTACTATGTTCTCAATAAATCCATGGTATGTATTGAGGAAACGGTGAATGTGGAGTGTGATGAGAATAACGGCTTCCATGTGAAGCAATTTGTTTTAAGTGATGTAGGTGATGAGGCTCCTTCCCAAGCTACAAGTACAATGGGGATTGGTCATATTCTTCCACAAGAAACACCCCTTGTCCATGTAGAAGAAACAGGAGTAAGAGCCCCTCTTGTGGACCGACCACAAGGGAAGTCATCACCCCCAACACAAGAGCAAGATGCTATGGGGGATCATGTACCTATCCAAGAACAAGATCAAGTCCCTCAAGTTCGCATACTAGATCAAGGGCCCCTTGAACCAATGCTTTCTCTCCCGGTAACAAGTACTTACTTCATGCATTTATTTAAGTTAGAGTCAACATTGTGTATGTTGCATCATGGCATGATTAGTACTTGTTGAGTGAGTGCTTGTATGTATTTCTTATACCTTTGCACTCATGGGTTTTTTGATATATTTTTGGACCCATGCTTAGCATGATTATCATATTGGATATCTCCATTATCCCTTGTCCAAAATATGTTCTTTTGATCCTTTGGATGTTTGATTCTCATGACATATCTTTTTGGTGCATTCTATGGATCCTCAACATAGTGTGAATTTCTTCGTTTGTTCGTAACTGGATATGTGCACTTGATTCCACTCACAATATGAGGAATGCACAAATTAAGGAGGAACACATACTATATTGGATGTCTAGATTTTTCTTCCATTTTGGCACTTGTTGCCAATGGGGGAGAAGTTCAGAGGGTTTAGGAGAAGTGGGTTGGTTCCTATCATTCATGCATATATACATTTGTTGTGCTTGCTCGTTGCATCGATGTGTATATAGAGAAAACTCCACCGAGTTCTTTCACATGCATATATTGTGGGGGAGTTTGCTCTATATATTGTGGTTCTACTAGCATCACATTCTTGTGTAATATTTCGATGCTAGTATAATCGGTTTTGATAACATCAACTATCTTTGTGATAGTTGAGGCTATCAAAACCACCTCAAGTATACAATTTATTCTCGGATAGATTGCATACTTGTTTTAAATTCATTATATAAACCCTCTTGTTGAGATTGCCATCAATTACCAAAAGGGGGGAGATTGAAAGGGCATGTAGCCCCTAAGTGTGGTTTTGGTAATTAAATGACAATCTCTATGGACTAATATTTCTCAATGAGATATATTTGAAGGTTTTGTCCATAGATGGTGCCTCAAGGATATTGGATGGAATCAAGGATGAAGTCCATATATATGAAGATATGTTTGTTGTATGCTTTGGAGTTAAATGACAATTCCTATGGAGCATCAAGTGCATTGAATCTTATATGAAGATATGTTCCATAGTGATGCTTGAAGTGCATTGGGTTGTTTTGTGAAGTCTTCCATCAAAGCATCTGAAGAAGTCCTCATGGTATCCTTCTCTGGATACCCCTTGCACACGGGCTTGTACCATGCGCATGGGGTCGAGTGTCAACTCTCTGGATACCACGTGATCACGAGGCCTAGGTGTTGGCTCTCGAGATCCCATATCCAGTGAGGTTTCAATTTGGTCTTCGAGTACTTCTATTGAATCCATCAAGATTGATTTCTATGCCTAATCTGATTATGTTCATGGTGGAGTTCGTTGGAGGATCTCTAAGACTGACATATTTGGGCTTTTAAGGATCAAGGGCTTGAGAGAATAATAAAAGAGAAGAATTCAAGTTATGGTTTCAAGACAAGATCATGGTGAGCTCATGTGTTGGGTTTAGGTTGATCAAGTCTTGAAGCAAGCAACTAGAGTGGAGAATTCATTGTGCCTCTCAAGATATTATGATGGAGGACTTTTAAGGATCAAGGGTTTGAGAGAATAATCAAAGAGAAGAATTCAATTTATGATTCAAGAAAAGATCATGGTGAGATCATGTGTTGGGTTTTAGTTGATCAAGTCTTAAAGCAAGCAACTAGAGCGAAGAATTCATTATGCCTCTCAAGAGATTGTGATGGAGTTTTTTAGAAGGGAAAGTGGTGATCAAGATGATATTCATAGTGGAACTTGATATGGTCATGAAAGAGTCTTTGGTGATATTGTCTTGAAGCAATGAAGGGAAATTAAGAGTTCATTGTGGTTTTCAAGAAACCAAGATGGAGCTTGGAGTAAAGATGTTGGTTGACCAAGATGAAGCTCGAATATTATATCTAGATGGTCAACTCTCAAAGTGCAAACATTGTACCACGTGGGATCAAGTGATCTAGTGGTATGGTAAGTAATTTTGAATTGTGCTTTGTTACCTAACCCATGCTGCGTGTTTGTTATGTCTATGTGGGTTAGGTGTTTCTCATGGGCTTGCATCAAAAGGAAAGATCTCAAGTAGCCTATGTGTGGATGACATCAAGTAGTGATGGTCATCGAGTTCGAGGAGTCCAAGTACAAGATGAGAAGCCGGAGGTTATATGCTTTGAAGCTTGCGGTCCACATCATGATAATGCTCATGTGAAGATGGACTTAATTTAAGGCTTCCTCATTGCAATATGAGGAAGCAATTCAAGCATCTTCACCAAGTGGTTGTGGACAAGAAAGGGATTCCAACTTGAGACAAGCATTGGAGTCATCACCAAGCGCAAGTTGAATATGCAAGGCAAAGGTATATCTTAGCTAGGTTTTCCTGGTTTTTCCGGTCTCATGGTGCTTGGAGGGAGACCGGATTATAGGTTTGATAGCCGTACTATCAAGAGGGACTCTCGGGCAAGTAGCTTGATCATGTCGCATGTAGAGAGATCAAACCTTTGCATTACTTGCATCATTATTTCTTGTTGATATTGGGTGGTTCTCTATGTGAGGACCTTGGGCTTTTCCATAGCTTCAAAACAAGCCCAAGATCATCGAATTCGGAGTCTGTATGCCAAAGTTATCACTGTTTTAGTGGGCCGCTGCAGGCTGTTCTGGATACCCCGTGAATACGGGGTTTTTGACCCTCGTGGGCACGGGGCCCTGTGCACACGGGCTTGTACCGTGCGCACGGGACCTCGTGGGCACGGGGTGTCCAGGAAGTGTCCGTTGGAGCCCGAACGGCTAGTTTTGGAAGTTGGCTATAAAAGAGCCCTTCCTCCCCACCGGTTTGGGGGTTGTTTTATTCACATTCTAAACATCATTTTGAGCCTCTTACCACCTCTCCCAAACCCCTATCTCCCCTCTAAGTGAAGGGGGGGTTGTGGATGGATCTTGGAGTCATTTGTTGATTTACTCCATTGCATCCCCTCTCTTCAATCCCCTACTTTCTTGAGTTGCATCTTGCGAGATTGAGAGAGTGAGTTGAGCATTTGTTGCTTGACCTTGCATTGCATTTGTTGCCTTGGTTTTATCTCCCCGCATCGATTCGTTCGAGTGAGAGCCCGTGAGTTTATTACTCTTGGAGGCTTCGCCTCCTAGATGGTTTGGTGATACATTGAGAAGATTGTGAAGAGGCCTATGTGGCCAAGGTTCCCTCGAAAGCTTCCTTTCATGGTGTGCTCCGGGGAAGGGTGTTGAAGTGGCCTAGGTGGTCAAGTTCCTCCGGAAGCTTCCGTGGTTGTGGTGTGCTCCGGAGAAGTTTGTAAAGGTGTGGTGGTCTCCTTCAAGACCAACCCCGAGTAAACCGAGGCTCATCCGTTGGGGGTGACTCGGAAGGGAGAATACGGTGAGTCACTTCGTGACACCACGGAGCTTTGGCTTTGGCACCGCTCTAACGGAGATTAGCACTCTCACGAGTGTGAACTTCGGGATAAATCCGCGTCTCCGACTCACTTGTGGTTATCTCATACCCACACCCTTTACTTTCTGCAATTCATACTTGCTCGTATTGATATATCTTGTGCTAGTTGAATTGCTTAGTAGTTCCTACATTTCCTTATCTTGTGATATAGTTTGTGCTTTCTAGTTTCCTTTAGTGCCTATCTTGTTTAGCATAGGTTGTTGGTGCACTTAGTTGAGCCTAGCATATTTAGGATTTGTGCATGAAAAGTATCCGTTGTTTAATTCCACATTAGGATAAAGCCAAATCCGTAAAAGTTTTAAAACGCCTATTCACCCCCCCCCCCTCTAGTCGTCATCTAGATCTTTTCACTATTCCTCTCTTTCCTTTTCCTTCCCCTCTTTTCTTTTCCTCCTAGGCTGGCCCATATGGGGGACACACCAGCCCCTTGTGGTTGGTGTGTTTCCCCTCTTGGCCCATAAGGCCCATATCTTTTGCCGGGGGTGCCCGGAACCCCTTCCGGTGACCCGATAAGTACCCGGTACCCCCAGAAACACTTCTGGTGTCCGAATACCATCGTCCTATATATCAATATTTACCTCTATACCATTTCGAGACTCCTTGTCATGTCTGTGATCTCATCAGGGACTCCGAACAACATTTGGTCACCAAATGACATAACTCATATAATACTATATCGTCATCGAACGTTAAGCGTGTGGAACCTACAGGTTCGAGAACTATGTAGACATGACCAAGACACCTCTCCGGTCAATAACCAATAGCGGAACCTGGATGCCCATATTGGCTCCTACATATTCTACGAAGATCTTTATCGGTCGAACCGTTATGACAACATACGTAATTCTCTTTGTCTATCGGTATGTTACTTGCCCGAGATTCGATCGTCGGTATCTTCATACCTAGTTCAATCTCGTTGCCGGCAAGTCTCTTTACTCATTCCGTAATACATCACCTCATGACTAACTCCTTAGTCTTTTGCTTGCAAGCTTATAATGTATATTACCGAGAGGGCCCAAAGATACCTCTCCGATACTCGGAGTGACAAATCCTAGTCTTGGTCTATGACAACTCAACAAACACCTTCGGAGATACCCGTAGAGCATCTTTATAATCACACAGTTACGTTGTGACGTTTGATAGCACACAAGGCATTCCTCCAGTTTCCGGGAGTTGCATAATCTCATAATCGAAGGAATATGTATTTGACATGAAGAAAGCAATATCAATAAAACTCAACGATCATTATGCTAAGCTAAGGGATGGGTCTTGTCGATCACATCATTCTCCTAATGATGTGATCCCATTATCAAATGACAACACATGTCTATGGTTAGAAAACTTTAACCATCTTTGATCAACGAGCTGGTCTAGTAGAGGCTTACTAGGGACATGGTATTTGTTTATGTATTCACACATGTATTTAAGTTTCCGAACAATATAATTCTAGCATGAATAATAAACCTTTATCATGAATAAGGAAATATAAAATAACAACTTTATTATTGCCTCCAGAGCATATTTCCTTCATATATATCTTCCTCAATTGTGTGCAGCTTGGTGTTGTAAACTTGTAATTAAATCCGAATGGCATCTATGGCAGGCTTTCCTACTATATATTTGTAACTTTTAGTTGTAAGGGTATACAAAGGTGTGTGTGTGTGTGTGTGTGTGTGTGTGTGTGTGAGAGAGAGAGAGAGAGAGAGAGAGAGAGAGA
>NC_041380.1:517507329-517527257 GCF_002162155.2 Triticum dicoccoides
CGGACGCGGCGGAGCGTAAGCCGGACGGCCGTCTCCTCCTCGGGGCCGCGTGGGATGAGCTTGGGGTCGACGGATCTGGAGGTGAAGGATTCGGATCCGCTGTTCGCCATGCTGGAGACGTCCAGAAGGGGCTAGAGATGAGTTTGGGTGGCAGAGGGAAGGGGAGTGAAATGGTTAGGGTTTGTTTCGGCGAGCGAATGGGAATGATTTTATGTGCGAAATTGCTCCATGCACGACACAAGTGGCCGATCTATGCATGGCACGTAAATCCAGCGGCCGACACCCTTCTCAATCAACGTTTGTCCGGCCAGATTTAATCCATCGTCTGTGCATCGTCCAATTTCATCGTGTGTGTAGCAAGACTCTTTTATGTGGGGTCGGGTGGGCCAGCGTGCGACGGGTCCAACGTGACGGGCGTGGCCGTGCGCGCTCGGGCGCCCCCATATTCGGCTCATATTTGAGCTGGATATAGTGGGTGTTGGTCAGCCCAGGCGTTTGAGGGCCATTTGATGGGCCGCCTGGGTTAAAAAATCATGACCGAACACTAACCGGGCGGCCCGCCCGCACGTACGGCGGATTTAAGAGGTCCGGCTGTAGATGTTTTAAGTGTCTCAACCTTGTACACTTATTTTGTTATGGAGGGAGTACATTTCAAAAACAAAATTCTTCGGAAATTCTGGCCGGGAAACTGGCGGTGTTCTCCGGCAACCACAAATTCCACCACATCTGGTAAGTTTTCAATCCGACAGCCAAAAAGCTTAGAAGCGACTAGAATATTCTAGCACGTGCAGCAGCACTATGCAAATTGCAAAGAAAGCAAACCGGCCGGCCAACACACGGACGCAACGCCGCAACTGGATGTCGCGCGTGCCATTGCCACCCTCCACGCGAGAGTGCGAAATACACATATGATATTGGGACGTGGGGGGAGGCGGTCAGCCCAGCCATATTGGGTGGGCTACGTTACGTAGTGGCCGTCGTGGCAGCGACGGCAGTGCCTCTCCACCTTTTACGACTGACTGACTCCGGCCGCCCCGCCACCGCATGCGTGCGTGCGCCCGCCCGCCGACCCGGCCGTCCACCCCATTCTCTTCCATTCCACCCCGCGCGTGATGCGTCATGTGTCACGCCGCAACGCGAGCATGCCCGGCGATCTGCTTGCCGGCCGGCGCGATCGGGCGTGCGGGGTGCAATTGGCTCGAGAACAGGCCAGGCACCGAGCTCTCCATCACTCGCGGCTCGATCGATTCCGATTTCCGAGCCATGTTGCATGTGCATGGGTGCCGATCGCGCCGGTGCGGGTGCACTGTGAGTGGCGCTCCGAGATTGCCTGCGCCTCGGGGTTCCGCTTTACCTTCTCCTCCTTCCTTGGGTAGGATTATGCCTGGCTAGCCCTATCCTGTCTGCGTGATGCGTCCACCCAACGTCGATCGGACGACCATCATGTACAGGCTGATGATCATGTATGTGGGATCGAGTAGCAATTACAGGGTAGCACCGTACTACTTTGCGTGCCAACATGCACCGGCCAGCTCCCTCTCCATCGATCGACCTCCCTTTGCATATAGGTCATCACGCGCCCACAAGAACACTAATCAAATGACTTTACGACCTTCCTTTTGCTGCAACCCAACATGCGAATTGGGCCGACACTTCTTGGTTGGTTAGGTCTTACATAGCTAGGTGCTTGTTTTCACTCCTAAAAAAATATAGGAAAAGGCCCGCAATAACAAGATAACAAGTGCGAACCAACATATGATTGTATAGTTAGAAGGACAGTGGTATGCCCAGCCCATCAGGATTCAAGTTCTGGTGCTCGCATTTATCCTGAATTTATTTCAGGATTTTCAACAATGCGCGTTCAGTGGTAGGAGACGTTCTCGTAGACTATGAGGCTCCTACGGCGACTTCGTAAAATCTCAATATGATATGCCGGCTCAGTCTCTCGAAGGTGCTCATATGATAGGGTGTGCGTGTGCGCGTTCATATGAGTGACCGTATGCACGTATATATGAGCGCTTGTGTCTGGATTGTGTTTTAAAAAATAAGATAGCAAGTGTTTTTCTCGCAAAAAATATATAGAAAGTGTTGTAAATACAGTTACTATTAGTTTGCTTTTGAGGGGGCATACTAGCTTGTTAAGTCGTCTAGAGTCGTCGCACGCCTTTCTCTCGCTCTGTTATGTGGGTGGCGTTATCAGGACACAAAGTTATTAGGCATGCGTTGCGAGGCCCCGGATTGCTTTTGTTTAATTCTTGCCGCACATTCGGTGATACCTTTATTGTGCCTTTTGCTAGGCCATGTAGTATCTATTATTGTACCTTGAATCCTTGATAATGTTTGAGGTCCACAGTGCTCCCTTTGTCAATTTGGGTTTTATAAGTTGTGGCCGTGCGGGAAGGGGTCTGTGGACGGGGAGCTAACGGAAAACAAAGTTTGTCATCAGCAAGTAGTCTATGAATACATTGTTGACAGAGATGCGCGGAACTATGCTAGATCCTGCGGAAAATGTGCCACCGAGCTTGATCATGGTTCTGATGATTCCAGAGCTTAAAGAAGGGTCTAATCCTTTTTTCTGAGGAAATTTTCAATCCATTCATTATTCCATGGCAGTACAAAGAACACATAAATAATAAAAATTATGTTCATGTCCATAGACCATCTTTCAGGGCCACAACACGGAATTATAGATTTCATAAAGCCATAAGGGTACTTGTTCACAGACTTCACAAAAATATTTTTCGTTAGAAAACTCTAGATGGAATTCCGAGCTGATTCATGTGCTAGTAGAAAAAATTGATGAGGTATATCCAAAAATAAATAAATTAAGAAACACATTACAGACGCGATGCTCGCAAACACATACATACACTCATGCCTATGAATACACGGCGCCACTTCTCTTCATCTGTGGCGGTTGCTGTTCTGGTGTGCTGATCCTTAGCATGACGACTCTCGAGTGTCTACTACAACTAATTTTCTTGGCTTCGGTGAGAGGGGGACAATGACGGCGGTGCGCCTTCTTCTTGCCCGGTGGTCTACGAACCTGTATATAATTTTTCTTGTGTCCTTGTACTGCCATTGCGAATGTTGAATAATGGAAGTTTCTCTAAAAAAAGTTATTATAGAGTTTATTTTCTTGAAAAATATTACATACACTATAAGTTGACAAGAAAGAAGTAATATATGGTAACAAAAGTTACAGAACATTCTGCTGTATATTCTGGTAACTGTCACGCAAATCATCTCATACTGTTACATTTTCATCTTTCTATATACAATATATAGGTAATTTATACTACACACGACCATGCTTTAACTAAGTTTTTTGTCTGGCCTAATATATTTTCTCTGGTTTTAATTACTTCCTCATCTATAAGGGGCGTGCGACGGCTTGACGTCGCTCATCAGTAACACTTCAAGCTGCTAGCTTCATCCACGTTCCTGGGCACGCCCTCTATGAGGCACGCCACCGGCGGCACAATGGGCGTGGTGGTGTTGCCGTAGACGTTCCAGCAGAAGGGGCTGTCGACGGTGTCGCCGGAGGCGGGCAGCAGCTCGACGCCGGAGAGGGTGATGTTGGTGCAGGGCACGGCGTCGCTGCAGCCGAAGTGGATGGGCGGGCCGCGCACGTCGTAGGTGCCCCGGATGCCGGCGTAGGTGATGTCGGAGACGAAGACGGCGGTGGTGGCGTTCTCGCAGCTCTTGGTGAGGCAGTAGTACTGGTCGATGATGATGGGGTTGCGCACGGCGTCCATGCGCACGTTCTCGAAGGTCACCGCCGACACCGACCCGGAGCCGCCCTGCCACGTCTTGATCCTCACGCCGTTGTCCGAGTGCCGGATCACCGCGTTCCGCACCGTGATGTTGGCCACGCACGCCCGCGACCCCTGCTTTCCCAGGCTCCCGATGCTGCAACGAGAGCGAGCACCCAATGTCAGCCAATGCCACCGGAGTGGAGTATATATAACATCCGAAGAAAAGCTACGACGAGGAATGAAGTGGATGCGAACCTGATGCCGTGGCCGGGGCCGCAGGTGACGTTCTCGATGTGGACGTTGAGGGTGCCGGCGCCGATGGAGACACAGTCGTCGCCGTTGGAGACGACGGTGTTGGTGATGAGCACGTCCTGGGTGTTCTCGACGTGGATGCCGTCGGTGTTGGGGCTCAGCGCCGGGGAGCTAATGGAGAGGCTGTCGACGTGCACGCCGCGGCAGCTGTCGAACCGGAAGTGGAACTCCGGGCTGTCCTGCACTCTGAGCCCTTGCACCGTCACGTTGTTGCTCATGAAAAACCTAAGCGCCTGCACAGGAGATCAACGTCCGGCGTTTAGCACTTACTGGCCATTAAAAATACTGTTAAAGGCCTGAAGCAGCAGTACGTGGCTGGGTTAGGCCACTCACCACCGGGCTGTCACAAGGTCCGTGGGTGCTTCCTCCCTTGTGAGGCTTGCAGGGGAGATCCCACCACTTCTGGCCCTTGCCGTCGATGAGCCCGGAGCCGCGCAGCGCCATGCCGTCGGCCTTGTAGAACACCAGCCAGTTGCGCTTGCTGTTGGCCGGCCACGTGGTGGGCTCGCTGGGCGCCACGATCGTGCCGTCGATCTGCAGCGTGACGCTGCCCTGGCACGGCCCGGTGAAGGTGGTGGTGTGCACCAGGAACGAGTGCCCGGCGGCCGCGAGGACGACGCCCTCCCCGTCGTCCTGGCACGCCGTGTCCCACGCGGTCTTGATCGCGTCCGTGTCGTCCGTCACGCCGTCCCCGACCGCGCCGAAGTCCTTGATGACGTCGTACACGTTGTCGCCATCGTCGGACGGGGCCGGCGCGGGCGCGCCCGGCATTGGAGGGGCTGACGGTGGCGTCCTGGCCGGCGGTGGTGCAGACGGAGACCCATGCTTAGGTGAAGGTGCCCTCCTCGGTCCCGCAGGCCCGGGTGCGTGGGACGGCGGCCGCACGGAGTGGCGCTTGGTGTGGTGGTGGTGGCGGCTGTGGACGCCGTCGCAGAGGAAGCTCGCGGCGACCACGAGCGCGAGGAGCAGCGCAATGGCGGTCCGGGCCTCCATTAGAGCAAAGCGTTGCAAGCTGATGAACTTGCTCGCGTTGGTTAGATTCAGCTCAAGGATGGAGTACTCTCGGATCACTGGGCCTGCTTATATATGGACGCCCAGAGGAAGGCCGAGGCGCGATCGAGCGCTGTCCCGGGAATCTAGCCACTAGCTAGCTAGCTTGGACGCTGTGCTATACTGGAGTAGATGAGCAGAGGAGCTGGACAGTTAGTGGCAGTTGGGTTTGAGAGAGTGAGGAGCGCGCGTACATGGATTTATAGGCTGGCATGGGAGCCAAAGATGTACTACAGTGTCAAGAAGCGTGGTGGTGGACTGGTGGTGGTGCGCGCATGGGCGGCAGGGCGTGCACGCGCGCGCCGAAGGAGGGGGGTTCGTGGTTGGACTTGCGCTCGCTACCATGCACGATCGATGATCTGCAAACCGATTTCCATTTGTGTACTGCTGAGTGCAACGACTATGCTTTCGGTGGTGTTGTGTGTTGAATAATTGTAGCTTTTGGTTTCTATTAATGGAAATCGAGAGAGGATCACCCTATCTTTGAATGGAAAAGAAGCAAAATTTTGAGTGCAACTATATGTGGCCGGGCAACTCTTGGTCGTGCTGGATTCCTCTGCCGTGCTGTGTGTCCCAGTGACATGTGAACCAGTTTTCCTATGGGTCATGTCAATGGAAGAACGACAGGGTGCCGAATGTCAGAGGATCCTCCTCCTGGTCATCTCCAGCATTCACTGGGCGCCTCCCTTCTCCCACTTTTCGGCGATCTACCTTGATGAGACCGGCCAGACGTACGTGCACGGTGACAGCCGTGGTACCGTTGCCCTACCGGCCTAGCTGGTTTGCTTTCCAGCCGAACCAACCCAGCTTCTGCAGCTTCTTCCTCTATTTTGCCCCCCTAGCAATTGATATCTACTCTTATCTACGACAACTGAGATACGACCAGCCTAGCTAGCATGCATGCAGCTTGCCTCCAGCTCCCATGCTGGATGGATGGACCGATCTCCTTTTGCACATAGGTCGCGCATGCGCCCACAAGAACACTAGCCCGTAGCTTTACGACCTTTTTCGCTGCAAACGAACATGCGAATCGAGCCGGTATTCCTCGGTTGGTTAGGCCTGGGCTGAGGTGCTTGTTTCTTTCCGATCTCAGCACATCGTGCATGCATGTATTTTTTTGACCATGGCTGAATTTTTACTGACTTCAAATGAAAGATTGAGAGGACATAAACACGATGAGCATACATCTAGCTTTTGCACAATTAAGATGAACATGGCTAATAAGCATGTGCACGGAAAAATAAAAATAAAAGATCAAAACATTGAGACAACGACAATCGACACCAACCATCTCCTGACAACATATCGACGAGGAAGATTCTTCATCAACAATGCCTTCGGGAAGAAAACGGCTCTATGCCGCCATTCTAGCTGAACATTGAGTCCGAGCAATGCCTTCAACAAGATAATGACCAAAAACACTCAGTTACAAGTATGATCAACTAGCGTCTGGCCTAGGGATTTCATCCTGCAACTCGATGGATACTTGGGAAGCACCACCGAATGAATTCATCATGTGTTGTCGCTAGTACTTAACCACAATCCCAAACGCTACATGCGTGCACGGTCTTGTATGAGATGCCACAGAAGTGGTGACCATTCTCGCACATTACTTACGTGTGCCACCTCATACGGAATTCTCTCTACGGACTCACCCCTCGACTAACCTCGGTAACATCCAGTCCCGGGCATTTGAGGCGGGTTTGGAGCGTCCGGCTGTAGATGCTCTTAGGCCTGAGGTGCTTGTTTATTTCCGATCTCAGCACATCATGCATGTATTTTCATTTTTGACCAAGGGTGAATTTTACCGACTTAAAATGAAATATCGAGAGGATAAAAGCACAGTGAACATACACCTGGCCTTTACATGAACACACACAAAATCTTAAAATGTCAAAGAAAAAACTACCAGCGAGCTACAACAATGACTATCGATACCAACCATCTCCTAACAACATATGGACAAGGAGGAAGATTCTTCATCAATAACACTTACAGAAAGGAAACATCGCTCTACCACCATTGTCGCCGGATTCAGCCGGCAAATGACAGATTTTGGGTTTTCACTCAGAAGATTGAGTTCGAGCAATGCCACCAATAAGCTAAAGACCCCGAAACATTTAGTTACAAGTATGATCAACCAGGGTCTGGGGTTTCACGCTGCGACTCAAAGATTTGGTACTCGGAAAGCATCACCAAATCAAAGTCATCAAATGTTGCCACTATCACTTACCACAATCCCAACAGCTATATGCATGTACGGTACTTACGGGCCATGCTCGTACAATACTTACGGCCCACCTCCTACGGAATTCCCGGTACGTACCGACTCCCCCAAGACACCCCCAGTCCCCACCCCCCACCCCCCAAGAAACCGGGGCTTTGCTACACCTACGTGCAACACCTACGTAAACCTACGTGATGGCTGATTTGGTGTGGTTTAATTAGAACAGAAAATGGCCCGGGCCCCACCCACGAGAATCAGGGGGCGGAAGAGAATTAGATTATAGAAAGTTACGTAAGAGTACGTAACATTGTTACGTAGGTGTAGGATTATTGAAGAAACCGAGTCTCATTGTGGCCCCCCTGGGGCTCCAACCAGATGTTGTCGCCTCAATTTTTTTAAAAAATAAAGGGCTTTTTATTAACTCATAACGTAGTTTGCCACCTCATTCTGTAAGTCTAATTCCGTAAGATCCGTAGCTGTAGCAAAACTCAGGTTCTCCTCGCTTTGCTAGATGTAGCAACGAGAATACAAGAAGGGATGCATGCGTGATGCGATTCAGTCAAGCTAGTAGATCATGCAGCTGTGTGCTGTCGCTTTGGTTGATGTTGCCGTTCCTCCACGTTCCCAGGTGCAGTGGTCATCCATGTCGTCCCTGATCATGCATTGCTTTCAAGGACATCCACTGGATCGACCGGCCTGCCCCGCCCAAATCTCTTCCTCCTTCCCCCGGTTACTACATGCAGCACAAGCTAGTGCATGCAGCCTAGTTTAATCTGAGGTCGAGGAGGAGGAATGGTCCACTCCACTCCTCATCACCTTTCCATCCCTTTGTGGTCATAGATTGCTGCGAGGCGCCGTGAGTGCATGTATGATTCTTCCATAGATCGATGGTGATAAGGCCACCACTAGAGGGCCCGACAGGGAGTGTCGATCGTAGTATTCTTAGAAGGCTAGCTAGTAGATATAGATGGGTAGCCAGGTAGGTGGCCATGGCGCTTTTGGGAGTGGATTAACCGGAGAGACGGTGCCGATCGATTGGGTTCTGTTCATGCAACTGGATTATTGGAGCACGTACACCGGCCGGTTAAAGCGCCTCTCTCACGTTGCGGCTGGCCGGAGGAGAGAGCATAATGGGGTGGTGGTAATTTGATGGTGGCCACAAGATTTTGGTGGTGCTGAGGTGGTCCATTAATTTGGCCGAGTAACGCTACTGTTTTCGTCATTACACGTCTTGGCGGGGTGCGCTCAAGGTTTGGAGGCCGCATATAGAGCGTGGAGCACAACATTTTGCATAGTTCCTTCCAGCGTATCATCGTAGTAAAATACTAGGCGCACGTTCGTGCCGTAGACTTGCGGCGCAACGCGCTGCGGGCGAAAAGGGAGGAGTAGCTTTTGAGAGATTTTACGGTACATCATATTTACCTAAAACAGTGGGTAGTATATAATGGATCCAATGATCGGTATTAATTCCTTAAATTTTTGCTATAGGTCTTTTCGGTAATTAACTATTAGTGTGGATTTTTTTCTTTTAAAATTTTATAATAACGATTAATAATGTAATTAATAACAACGCGATGCCATTGCCATCTCAACGATGCAGCCATCTCTGTTCGTCTGGCATTCCTCACTCGACGGCTCGATGATGCCGCCCGGCGGCCGTCTCCTCGGTTGCACAAGGCCGACCGCTCTGCGTTGAACGACCTCTGGTCGCTGCTTCGAGATCTTCCTCCCATGCATCCCAGCGACGACGCAGCCGCCTTGTCCCGCACGGCGGCCCTCTCCCCGTCTGTGTTAGAAGGTAGAGAGAGGGATTGGTGGAATAGTTCGTTGTATTGCTTGAGCCTCGTGGGCATATATATAAAAGTACATGATCTACTTGGAGTACAAGGCAAGCCAGAATATTTCCTAGTCTAACATATGTTTCCTAATACAATCACGTTACTCAACATCCCCCCGCAGTCACAACGGTAGCGACGCAGACGGTGAGACTAGAGAAGAATCCGAAGGCAAGCCGGCGGACACCCCCCACTGTCGTAACGGTCGACGCATCACGGAGTCGTGGCTGGAGTGAAAACCGACGAGGTTGCTCAAGCAAGGCGGTAGCCCTTTGTGCCGTTTGTCGATGTAGCCGAGAGCCGAGGGTGGTGTAGCCGTGGTCGAGGTAGCCGCGCGAAGAATGTCGTGGTCGATGTCGAGTCGGGGAGCCGGTGTCAAGGATGTCGTCGTGGAGCCGCGGGCGCAAGAGGGCGCCGAGTTAGCATGGGCGTAGTGGTGTCGAAGTAGTGGTGCGCTGGGAAGAAGACGTTGTTGACGACGCGTCACGACGGGTTTGCCAAGCCCGGGGACGCATCGTAGACGAAGGCACACACCGGTGTTGCCAGCACCGGGCATGCGTAGACGGACGAAGACGAAGTTGACGAAGCGCCACACCAGGCTTGCCAGGCCCGGGGAAACATCATGGACGAAGGCACGCATCGGTGTTGCCAGCACCGGGCATGCATAGATGAGGACATGCACAAGTTGTACGCCATGTCGGAGGAGTTAGAGAGGCCAGCAGAGAAGGACTCGACGACGGTTGCGGCGTCAATCAGCGCGGCGCCGATGTCGCCTGCGGTTGTTGGAGTAGACGAAGTGGTCGGGGTAGATGACGGCGACGCTGGCGACGGGCCAGTGTTGGACGAAGACAAAGCAGGTGGACGTGCGGCGGCGGCTACGTGCGTAGCGGCGGCGGCCAAAGAAGAGCGGCGGCGGCGGCCTGACGGTGGCGGCGGCGGCTAGGTTAGGAGCGCGGCGGCGGTACTCGAAGTAGGCGAAGAACCCGACAGCATGACAAAGACCGGCGCGGACGGTGGCGTTCCTGCTCCAAGGGAGGTGGCGCGACGCATACCACAGGAAGTCAACGCGCGTGGACGACGAAGTGGACCGTGGGCCGCCGTGCTACGACCCGAAGGGGCGACGCAGCGGCGGCGGTCAGGTCGGGGTGACGGCGGGAAGACCTCGGGGCGGCGGCAGGGACCGCGGGCCGCGGCGCGATAGCCCGAAGGGGCGGCGCAGTGGAGGAGCGCGGGTCGGTGTAACCGTGGGGACGGCCTCTGGACGGCGGCGTGGACCGCGTGCCACGCTCGCTACGGCCCGACGGGACGACGTAGTGGCGGCGCGAGGGTCGGTGCTGCCACGGGGACGACCTGGAGCGGACGGCCTCTGGGCAGCGGTGGACCGCGGGCCGCGGTACTACGGCCCAAAGGGGCGACACAGCGGTGACGCCGATCAGTGCAGCTGGGAGAAGAACCACGGGGCGGCGGCGCTGCGGCCCAACGGAGCGACGCAGCGGCAGCCCATTGCTCGATCGGTAGAGGGGCGCGCTGAAAGATCATGGATGTCGCCTAGAGGGGGTGAATAGACGCTTTAAAATAATTACGGTTTAGGCTTGAACAAATGCGGAATAAACCTAGCGGTTAATTTGACAAGCATAAAACCTACAACAACTAGGCTCACCTATGTGCACCAACAACTTATGCTAAGCAAGATAAACAACTAAGTGATAGCAAGATATATGACAAGAAACAATATGGCTATCACAAAGTAAAGTGCATAAATAAATGGCTCGGGTAAGAGATAATCGAGGCATGTGGAGATGACGATGTATCCCGAAGTTCACACCCTTATGGATGCTAATCTCCGTTTGGAGCGGTGTGGAGGTACAATGCTCCCCAAGAAGCCACTAGCGCCACCGTAATCTCCTCACACCCTCGCACAATGCAAGATGTCGTGATTCCTCTAAGGGACCCCTGAGGGCGGTCACCGAACCCGTACAATGGCAACCCTTGGGGGCGGTCACCGAACCCATACACTTTGACAACCCTTGGGGGCGGTCACCGGTACCCGTTAAATTGCTCAGAGCGATCTTCACAATCTAATTGGAGACCCCGATGCTTGCCCGGAGTTTTACACCACAATGATTGAGCTCCGAACACCACCAACCGTCTAGGGCGCCAAGGCACCCAAGAGGAACAAGCTCTAGGGTGCCCAAACACCCAAGAGTAATAAGCTTCTCAAACTTCACTACCACGTATCACCATGAAGAACTCAAACCGATACACCAAATGCAATGGCAAGGGCACACGTAGTGCCCAAGTCATTCTCTCTCAAATCCCACCGAAGCAACTAACATTAGGGAGAAAAATGAGAGGAAGAACAAAAAGGAGAACACCAAGAACTCCAAGATCTAGATCCAAGGGGTTCCCCTCACACAGAGGAGAAAGTGATTGGTGGAAATGTGGATCTAGATCTCCTCTCTCTTTTCCCTCAAAAACTAGCAAGAAACCATGGAGGGATTGAGAGTTAGCAAGATCGAAGAAGGTCAGCAATGGGGAAAGAACGCAAGCTTAAAGTATAAGGTTCATTGGGGAAGAAGACCCCCTTTTATAGGAGGGGGGAAATCCAACTGTTATGTGCTCAGCCCGCACACGAGCGGTACTACCGCTCCACGAACGGTACTACCGCTCAGGCGGAAGAAATAGGGAAAAGGAGCAACAAAACATGAACCTTGGGGCGGTAGTACCACATATAAGTGGTACTACCGCTCACCCCAGCAGTACTACCGCTGGAGGAGCAGAACACAGGACCAAAAGAGGCAGGCAGAATATAGTATGGCGGCAGTGAAGCAGAAACGGTACTACCGCCCGACCGGAGCGGTACTACCGTGCCTTACTGCCGTGCAACTACTGCTAAACCCGACACGAAAAGAGCAGGACCCAAAATCGAGGCGGTAGAAGAGCGGCACTGCAGCGGTACTACGGCTAAGAGCTCCAAGCAGTACTACCACTTGGGCTCGTGGTACTACCGCTGGGACCAGACAAAAGCCACACTCAAGAAAACAAGAACTGCCATAACTTCTGCATATGAGCTCTGAATTGAGCAAACTCAAACTTGTTGGAAACAAGACGATGAGTAGCATCAAACTCGGGCTTGTTATAGTAAGAAGAGGCAGGGGAGGTATGCCTAACAAATGGAGGAGTGAGACCTCCAACAGAGAAGAACGAGCATAACCTCCAACATCAAAAACATCATAGAAGATGCATGTGAACTCCGTTTTCGATGAACTCGAGCTTGTCATCAAGATGACCATAATCTCTAAGACTCACAAAGAGAACCAAACAAGAACCAAGAAAGATAATGCAAGGATGCAATGGTTTGAGCTCTCAACGAACGATACGATCAAACTACTCATCGAGAGCCCCCCCCTAATAGTACGGCAATCAATCCTATAACCCGGTCTCCCAACTACCATCATGAGACCGGTAAAATATAAAACCTATCAAGGGCAAACCTTTGCCTTGCACATGGTCCACTTGAGCTAAATGATGACGATCTTGACTCCCTCAAGTTGGACCACCTTTCTTGATTGTGTTGACTCGATGAAGACTAGTTGATTGCTCCCCCATACTCCACTATGGATGAGCCACTCTTCCACACATCTTCACAAGTCCATTGTCACCACAAAGGATGGCAAGCTTCAAGCATTTGATCTCTTTGTGATGCTCCACTTGAACTTGCACACCGCAACCTTTCTTGATTGTGTTGACTCGATGAAGACTAGTTGATTGCTCCCCCATACTCCACTATGGGTGAGACACTCTTCCGCACATCTTCACAAGTCCATTGTCACTACAAAGGACGGCAAGCTTCAAGCATTTGATCTCTTCGTGATGCTCCACTTGAACTTGCACACCGCAACCTAACCCCACAAAGAACCCTCACGAAGACCATGGGTTAGTACACAAAGCGTAATTGACAATGCTTACCATACCATGGGATCACTTGATCCCTCTCGGTACATCTTCTACGCTTTGTGGGTTGATCAACTTGATTCACTCTTTGACTTAGTCTTGATCAACCTCTCACAAGACCAATTTTTAGGTAATTCCTTGAATAGCACCTTGGTCGACACAAACTCTCCTTGAAACCAACACGTGTACTCCAAAAAAAGCATATGGACAAAATCTTCAAATATAACTCAAGGCAACCATTAGTCAATAGAGATTGTCATCAATTACCAAAACCAAACATCAATTACCAAAACCAAACATGTGGGCACCGCATGTTCTTTCACGCGCTGAACTCGGAACGATCTTCACGGGGCCTGCAGAGGCGTGCGCAACCGACGGGACAGGTCGGTCGCACGGCGTAGATAAGGCGGATCGCGGCGGCGGGCGGGTGATCACTCTGATCGCGCGCGAGGTCGGGGACGCCGTTCGGTGGAGGCGCGGTGGCGGCGGAGTCCGAGATGAAGCCGGCGGCGGCGGGCGGTAGGGCGGCTATGATTGGCCGCCACATGGCGCGAGGCCATCGGGTCGGGGTGATGCAGGAGTCCCGGTCGGAGCAGGGCGGTGACGGCCGGCGTAGATCGACGGGCGGGCCGTCGCGCGAACGGCGGCGGTGAAGGGCCGCCGCATGACGCGAGGCCGCCGGGTCGGGGTGACCGGCGGGCCGACGCAAGGATGCCGCGCGAGGCCGCCGGGTCAGGACGACCGACGGGCAGACACGCGGACGACGCGCGAGGCCGCTGGGTCGGTCAAGAAGCCGGCTGATCACACCGGTGTTGGAGTAGAGGCCCACGGGGGCGACGGTGGCGGTGGCTGACGCAAACCGGATCACATAGACTGGAAAACCAAAAAGGAGACGCCGATCAAAGCGACCGGCGAGAGAGAGAAAATCCGGATCAAAGGATCGGGAAAAAAAGACTCCCTAGGGCAGCCGACCAACACGGCCGGCGGACGAACCCTAGGTACGGGCGGCGCGGCCCCCGGTGGCGATCATGGAGGCCGACCGCCCCGGGGGCCGCGCGCGGGTGCGGAAGCGGCGGCGGCTAGGGTTTAGGATCGACTAGCGATAAATACCATGTTAGAAGGTAGAGAGAGGGATTGGTGAAATAGTTCATTGTATTGCTTGAGCCTCGTGGGCATATATATATAGGAGTACATTATCTACTTGGAGTACATGGCAAGCTAGGATATTTCCTAGTCTAACCTATATTTCCTAATACAATCACGTTACTCAACAGTCTGCACGCACTTCGGTAGGTGGTCTGAAATCGCTTCTCCTCTGGCCCTCTCTTCATCGCGCACGTACGTCAGCCGGCTTCCACTAATCTAAGCACACCGCATGCACGCGGAGCAGCAGCAGCAGCACACGCCTGCAGATGGCGGAGGAAAGGACTGAGGGGGAATGGGGGATGTAGTGAAGGAGAGGGTAGAGAGGGGAGGCGAAGGTCGTTGCCTCGGCACCGGTACGGGCCGCGAGGTGGCCTCTTTGTGGTCGTGGGAGGCTCAGGCCGGTGAACATGTCTTGTGGCAGCGCTTGAATCAGGGTCCGTGACGTAGGACGAAATGGGCGCCGTTGCGGCGTCTGTGCGCTCCGGGATGGGAGCGACGGCGCCGGATGAGCTGGGCGTGGGCGATGGCACATCCGCACAGGGTGGGCTGAAAATGGCCGGCTGCAGATCACAAACTATACAGTACATACGGAGGTGCGGTAGCCGCTGGCAATGGCGGGAGCAGGATCGATGGGCCAAAGGAACAACTATGCCCTTCACTTTTTTTGAAAAGAAACATAGAAACTTTATTCATTTGCGATAACAAGTACTCCCTCCATTCCTCTATGTAGTGCGCATAATTTTTTGCCGATATTCCAATATGTAGTGCGTGTTAGCTACTTTGGGCGTTTTTGGACGAAACTAGCCCCGCACCAGCACTCCCGCACGCAACGCTCGCCTTTATCCCCTTCCTCCGGTTCCAACTCCACGGCGGCGGAGATTTCAGGAGATGGAGGCCGGCGTCTCCGGCATCTCCGCGTCCTCCTCCAGCATCGCTGTGTCCACGGCCGGCGCATCCGGCGTCGTCGCGTCCGTATCCGACGCCTTCGCTTCCACGGCCGACCTCCGGCGTCATCGCATCTGCTGCTGGTGTCTCCGCCTCCGCATACGGCGGCGTCGCATTCGCATATGGTGCCTCCGCGTCCACGGCCGGCCTCCGGCGTCGTCGCATCTACTGCTGGTGTATCCGTTGCCACTGTGCCCCTGGCCTGCATCCCAGAGAATGAGCTCCAGCACGAGCCCACGGACACCGGGGAGCAGGGCCACCAGCTGCGGGAGCTCGGCGCGCATGTGGAGCTCGTCCACCAGCCGCCAACGCACCCAACAGTCGTGCCTCGAGTTTCGTCAGCAGCGCGCGTGGCCGTCCCCGGCACCCTGCCGTCGCGCGGCCACAGCTGTGCACCGCTTCCTCGGCCAGCTTCCCCACTTCCATGCCCGCGTCCACGTCCGGCGTCAATCGATTTCCTCAGGTGCTGGCTGCCCCTTTCTTGGTCTTCTTCTCCAGCACCGGTGAGCAGTTCCACCTCGGGTCCAATGGAGATGCCGATTTCACAGCTGCTCCCCAACGCGTGAATGGCTAGCGCCGCCACGTCCTTGGCTCGCATACCCGCTTGACAGCTTCCCTTGCCGGCTTTGCTTGCTGGTCATGGGCGCTCGTGAGTTGCAGACGGAGGCGGCCATCGTACTAGTACTAGTACTCCTTGCAGCGTCGAGGCCAACATACTAGTACTACTAGTACTACTAGTACTCGCATGGGAGGCTGGGGGCTTTCTCGTCCAAACTGCACTGCCAGCGCATGCATTGGTATGTGGGATAAAATCTATGCGCACTAGATTTCGGAATGGAGGGAGTACATTGTTTATGAGGAGGGATACAATTTCACTCAAGGACTCCTCAAACCAGTTCAATGATGAAGAAAATCTAGCTAACTTAGCAAGTTCATGTGCGACCCTATTTGCTTCTCTATTACAATGCTCGATTTTAGTAATGGGAAAGTCACGTGCTAAAAAATAACAATCGTCAAAACTGTCGCCGCTGTACTAGATGACCATCCTCATTGTTTATGGTTTCGATAACCTCCATGTTATCTGAGTTAATAACTAAGCGGTTGCAGCCCGCTCTTTGAGCAATAGATAGACCATATCTAAGCGCCATAGCATCAGCCGTCAAAACGTCCGTGCATCAATCAATTCTTCAATTCCCCCTGCAATGAATTTTCCTTTATCATCTCTCAAAACAGCACCAGCCGTGCCCCTGAGCCGGTCATGATCAAAAGAGGCATCCACATTAAGTTTTACAAACCCCCTTGAAGATTGGACCCAACCTCCTCTTTTCATCGTAGCCTTTGGTGATATAGCCAAAACATAGTTTAATGTAATTGCATGAATTCCCATGGAGATCTTGTTAGCGTCTTGGGTTTTCTCCTTATGGACCAGTTTTCGCCTCTCCCACCATAAATACCAAGTTGAAATTGCAATTAATTCACGGACATTCGGAATACCCAAGATCATAAGCTCCCGTTCAGGCATAGAAAGCAAAATTTCAAGCACCGCCTCACCAGCATAATCAACTTCGCACGCTCTTATAATGACCTGATCTAGACCCATTTTTTTCCAAACCTCCTTTGCTTTATATGCTTTGTATCCTCTGATCCAAAGGAACATGACGGACAATTGGGGGTAACCTTTATATGTCTATTCGCCAAATTAACTCTACACGAGAAGGTGCCATGCAGTGCGCGCCAAATGAAAATTTTAAGCTTCGATGGACAAGATAATTTTCAAATCTCACTCCAAATAGGATTGATAGTCATGTGTCCCATATCATCGGTTCTCCTTAATTTTCCCCCGTGTTGGTGTTCCCATTGCACTGCATAGGCTGATCGAACAGAAAAAGTTTCATTCTTTGAATAGCTCCAAGCGACAAAATCCAACATATCATGTTGTGACAAAGGAATTGCAAGGACCCTTTGTGCATCAACTGGCGAGAACATTCGTGTGACCAAATTTTCGTCCCAATTACTAGTAGCAGGATCAATTAAATCAGATACCCTTGAGATCAAATTACTCCCTCTCGGTGTGATTACTTTTCTATTTGCACAATTAGGAATCCAAGCATCTTCCCAAATATCAATGTTGTGACCATTTCCAACACGCCAAATATAACCAAGATTTAGACAATTAACCCCTGTCATAATACTTTGCCAAGTAAAAGAAGAGCCTTTTTTAGCTTTGTATTCAATAAATCACCTGACTATGCCCTCCACTTGATTTGGAGGGAAATCTGCCCTGCGGGATGGATTAACAGCAAACTACCCAAAAGGCCCCTAATTGCTCAATATACTACTTGAAACTTGGTGTAGTATTGCCTCATTTGAACCGTCAAACCATAGAAATTAACGGCCCCAATTTAATTGATGTACCGTAAAAGGTCTCTAGCTTTTCTATACTACTATTAAACAATCAAACAAGAACTTTTTTAAGCACACCCCACAAAGTGTACACAGATCCAATACCAGCGCATGATTAGACCCACTGAAATCAATCTAACGGTTAGACTTAACCTAACCCATTTTCTGTGTGCACTTAGCAATTTACATTGACTGACCGTACTCCACCGTGGAGGAAAATATGAAACTCCACGCCTGGGAAATTAGGAAACTAATAATCATGGGTGCATCACATTCTAGGAAAGTAAATCAGAGTGCATCCATCCTATTAGGAAACTAATCTCAGACAAATCCATCATATTAAAAAACTTATCTCAGACGCATCCATCCTATTAGGAAGCTAATCGTGAGCCGCCTGCCGCCATCATGCACATCAATCGGATTTATTTTGTTTCATGACAGAGAAACCATATACCTTTCGCTATTTTGCCACATATATTTATTCTTATATACTTGTGCAGTTTCAAATGATCCGACATATCTGCAGCCATCAAACTTGAAGACATACTGTTTAAGGCCTTATTTGCACCGCCTCTCTTTCTTTGTCTGCGCGCCTCTTTCCTCCAATAATAATAATGAATAACTCTTTCCGGATCAGGTATTACACTGTTACAAATGTATGCTGAAGCTACTCCTTACGACAAGGAAAAAGAGGATGAATGCTTTCTATCTTCACCAGTTTTGTAGCATGTTCCAAATTGTTGGCTCTTTCTTAGTTGAGGATTCATCATGTTTTTTGTAATTTAGAAGCTGACCTGAAAGCTTGATAAGGTTAAGCTTGACAAATACTCTGGAATATTGTTCCTTCCATCTTTATTTTTCTTTCTAACCTATTTCAGTTTCTATATGCACAGAGCGTCTTACGACATTGTAAGTTAGTATGGTTGCCAACGCATAAACACATACAAAACTGGATAAATACTTTCTATCATGATAATTATTGGATTTCTTTTAGCCCTTTTACATTTCAGTTAGTTCTTGTAAATCATCTTTATTTTATATAGAAGTCGTTGTAGTCACATATCATCTTCTATTTCCTATTATCCATAGTAGGTAGCTATATAATTTTGGCAATCCACACAACCATAAAATATATATAATTCAATCCAAATTAGTCAAGTATATATTTTGCTAAGCAGATTAGTAGAATAACATAAGATTCAAGAATTAAGCATCTAGAACAATATAATTGCACCGTAAGGCAGTTCATACTTTTTTTCCTGGCTACATTCGAAGAGAAGACTACACTACAAGCCTATATTACTGTATTAATAAATAATTGCTAATTTTATTTAAATAAAAATATTTTCTGCGATTATTCTATGAAGCAACATAACCACTATCGTTTCTCACTTTTGAAAATACAATTTGAGCGACATCAAACATTGTGTATCCATTTGATTTATATTTTTAAAACATTCTTTTTATATCATGTGAATCTCACCTGATTTACGTTTGAGACGTGCGTTGCACGTGCATTCTTACTAGTGGTTTTTAAAAAAGGGAGTAGATGGATCGAACGCATATAAAGGCTGGAGCACAACATTTGCATAGCTCCAGCGTATCACCGTAGAAGAATACTAGGCGCACGTTGGCGCCGTAGACTTGCTGCGGGCCGGGAAGGGAGGAGTAGCTCTTGGTTTAAACAAAAAGGAGGACATGGATCGAACTCAGTCTTTTCCTTTCTTTAATGATCTTTGACACATCTATTTGAATTCTCTGCGGGTGAAGGATTTCTCGTGTGGAGGAAAACCTCTTGAGCGTTATCTGATCGTCGTGACGTCAGCATACAAAAGGCATTTTTTAGGCATGGGTGATTTTGATGTAGCAGTAGGAAGTAGTCCTCATTTTAGCTTTGTCATAAATTCAAGTTTGTAAATTTTGACCAAGTTTATAGAAAAAACATTAACATCTACAACAATCAATACCAGAAGATTCATCAATGAATATTTTTTCACATCATATATCCTTGTTATTGAAATGTACATATTATTTTCTATAAACTTGGTCAAATCTTATAAAGTTTGATGTTGGACAAAGCTAATATGCAGAGTAGATAAAAATAGAGGTAGAAACTATTTTGTTTCTTTATATCAATAGTTGTTCTTTAAATGCCAGGCATTTACTGAAACGCGAGGGGTACTGGTGACCCGAAAGGAAAGGGACTTGTTTGTGAATCGGTGCATGATTTAAAACTAAACTTTGTTGTTATATAGGAGGCAAAAAAATACATGTGCACATATTTGGTGCTTCTCTCCT
>NC_041380.1:517527526-517605255 GCF_002162155.2 Triticum dicoccoides
ATAGAGATAAAGTGATGTTATTATTAATAGAACTTGTTCTTGTCCTTAAGCGCGATGAATCTTTTTATTATAGGTGGGGACTTTAATATTATTTGGAAGTGTACTGAACTTGATAGAGCTACAATAATTGTTAGATCGGCTCAGATTCTTAATGCTATTATCCGGTATAAGTAGTTAAAAAAACTTGATTTAGCTGGGAGAAGTTTTATTCGGTCCAACAATCATAACGATCATCTCGCAAAAAAAACAATCATAAGGATCCTGTTTTTGAAGCACCAATACACAATGGGAGGGTTGGTTTCCCTTTGTCTTCTCCAGAAGTTTCCTTAGAATTATCCTGAGCATAATGTTCTAGTTGTAGATATTGGTTTTGAAAAAGCTAAAGATTACTTCTCCTTTTAAATTTGAACAATATGACTTTTTAGACATGATCTGAAAAGATGTAGTAGCTAAGGCTTGGGCAAATACATGTAGAGGAAATCCTTAGATAAATGTCAAAATAGAGCTAGTAAGAAGAATGCCTAAAGGTATTTACAGAAGACAGTGGAAGTTGTCGTCCGAAGAACTGGAGAGTATTGGCAAACATAGTGAAAGTTTTTGTTTATCTATTGCTAATTTTCTTTTGAAGAAACAACTTGTTGAAAGGTTGCATAAAATTTTAAGGAAGAAGAGATTTAGCAGATACGGAGATCTAAGGAGCAAGACCCACTTCAGGAACATGCTATCATTTTCCCTTTTTATGGCAAGGCTAGTGGCAAGAAAGAGAGGAACAAAATCATCTCTTTGAGACATGAGGGGTTTACATAAGAGGGAGGGGGGTAGGCATATGTTACTGTATGCAACTAGTTTTTCTAAGTCTTTGTTTAGCCCAATAGCTTCTAATGTTTTAGTATTAGCTCCCTTTTGCTTGTGTTCTTGATGAATTGATAGAGAAATATTCGAAAAAGTATTTAGCTAAAAGGAAATAAGAGTTGCTCCGTTAGAAAGAGGTAAAAATTCTTCTTTTGCAGGGATTTTGGGAAAAAAAGTCTCTTATCATTTTTTTATTCTATGAAGGAATAAAAATTAATTTTACGAATTCCTACTTTGTTTAAAGTATATTTATTAATTTTTTATATAGATACATCATGTAAATTGATCTACTTTAAATAGAAAAAATAAAGTAGAGAGTGAATAAGAAAACATAATATTCGGCCTCATAGGTCAGAAATAGAGTTCTTTCTTTTTATTTTATTTATAGTATTTCTTCTCATTATACTGCAAAAAAATATTGGCTACAATTGAGGAGGTCTTATCAATGAAATTTCCATTTACATGGGATCTAGGCATAATTCCCAACCCATTCTATATAGAATTATTTTCATTCCTTCACAAAATAAAATAAAAACAAACATATTCAAGATGAAGCACAATAAAGTACCAGGCGTATTTGGGCTGCCTATTGAGTTTTACCAGTATTTCTTTATTTATTCTTAGTGGAGATCTTATGCGGTTATTGTTAAATTTACCATGGTATAGCTAGGCTCGGTTATGGTACTTTGAGTCTTTTGATTACAGTTGTATAGGCCTCTATCTTTACTGAATGGTGCGATAAAATGCTATGTTTTTTTGGACAATCTAGAAGACATGAAACAATTCGTGTTCTTGAGATATTAAACCTAGTGATCCTACTAATGTTGTTTTATTTCATTAAAAAATGTAGTTTCTTTTCCCTATCTCACAATCTCAATACCTAGGCAAAACTTTGAGCGGGAGAAGCTACACATCAGTCGACTGAATTTTTTAGTTAGAAACAGTCAATTTATGGACCGTTGGGTGAAGATCGTATGGCGTCCGGATCTTCTTCCTCCTCCGCTCCCAGACCGCCAAACGTGTCGCCGAACGAACCACCAGCCACCACCACCTGGGGTTAGCGGCGCTCCTGTGACTGCCTCGCCGCCCCGCCCTCCCCGGAACCGCCCCCCACCGCCGGTCTAGCCGCCGCCCCCGCCATCCCTCTAGCCCCGCCCGCGGTTGGATTTTTTTCTTTGGCGAAGTGCGCCACCGCCCCACACCACCGCCGGCAACCACCGCCCCCACCCTGTACCCTAAGATAGATATTGGGGTGATGACAGCGAGCCCCTTCGTTATCTCCGGCGACGCCCTTCCTTCTCCTTCCTTCGTTGAAAAATCGACTGACTCCCGACTGATGCATAGCTAAACTGTTTTCGAGCAGCTACTAGCTAGCATGTCAAGCAAAGGTTTGATTTCCTATGTTTTGGCAGTAAACAGGGGCTTTGCCCTGTTTACCTGATAACATATTGCACTGCACAAGACAGTTTTTTTTTTCTTTTTGATGAGGGTAACTGCACAAGACAGCTGGGTTCTTTTGTCTCAAAAAATTCCGAACGAAACTGGGTCCGTTGGGCCGCTTTTCCTCGGAAAAAAGGAGGCATGAGTATCATCGATCGGCAGGACCATGTTCGAAGCTAGTGCGTGGGCTGCCATACCACTTGGAACGCGAGGCAAGCACAACTTGTTACTCTTTCTGCCAAGCGCGAGGCCTGCTGGAAGCTTTTCTGAAGAAACGGTAGGCGAGTCAAACCCTTGTGTCGTGCTTACAAGATCGTGCTAGTAGTAGCCGCTACATGTGTTATCTGAGAGTACTGTTGATGGATAACCGGCCAGCAGACGAACTGCCTGTCTGCTTAGACAATGATGTTGATGCAGCAGCATGAAAGACCTACTCTAGCATATAGGAGTACGATTTTTCTACTATCCTACCATACTACTGTAGTAGTTGAATACCATTTCAGTGTTAGTACTCTTCGTAAAGACGACGGTGTGGTGCCTATGAAATCCTTGCGTCAGTGTAAATCATTGCCGTTCTCTTTGTTTGTTATAGTGGCCACAAAGAGACAGTTTGCTGCCTATGCAACCCTGTGTGCGATGTCCTTGTCTAGGCGAGGTCTCTGCGGTAATTCCTGATTAGTAGTAGTAGTAGTACTATACACCAATGCGCACTGTAATGCGGCACTGCGTGGAGCGACGTTACTGAATTCAGATACTGCGTGCAGTATACTACAGTACCATCTTCCGGGTGAGCAACGATATTTGTGGATTCAGAGACAATCTACCCAGGTGCAGTCAGAGATCTCGGGAGAATGATAAAACCCGTAGTCGATCACCTGCTTGCAGCTTGGTGTTGTAAACTTGTAATCAAATCCAGATGGCACATACGAATCTGGGGTAAGCAGCGCAGCGCAGCGCATTATGTTCTTAGGTTTTTCAGTGAAGATGGTGTATTCGTTAACTAACTTTCAACAGGTACAGCCAAGTCGACAAATGCAGGACGATCGAGTGGTCAGCCAAAGATGGCGTTCCAACATTCCGATCACGTAAGCATCACAGTTTAATTCCCTGCATTCGTTCCATTTACAGTCAAGGCAGTGGATCATCATATATCTCGAAGGATTGCCCCAACCCACTCTGCATATGCCTTGAAGGACCAATGGATCGCCACATAACTGTAACTTAGAGAGCCATGGCAGATACCTAGGGTCACCTTCTTATATAGCTTAGTTACTGGCAACTTATTTTCCATCATTGATGGTGCAGGCCACCGCCGCCAGTTCAGTATCGAATCGAACATTCCTGCTTGGGTAGGCGGGATGCAACGGCATCACTTACAAGCATCGACAGCACTTTTATCTGAAACTCTGAATTCCGAACGTGCCACTGCAGTGCAGCCCAGGCTCCGGGGCCTCTCCTCCGTGACCCGTGACAGCCGCCGCAATGCATCAGCCATCACCTAGGCCTAGCTATTCGATCGAGCTTGACGACAGTGGTTCTACCTTTAAGCAATGGTGACTGGTGCATGGCAGATTCGCGAGCCATGGCCTGACCATTCTGTTGTCCATTTGTCTGTCATGAACCGAAGAAGTGGCTCACCAGACGCGGAGGACAGGGAGGGAGGAGCGATGCCGGCGGCATGGAGAACAAATCGACGCCGATGCTAGAAACTCAGCCATGAGATCGCCTCAAATGGAAACTAAGGTAATCAATCAATCAATCCATGGCGTAGGTCATGAAATTCAGCCATGAGATCCTACTATAGGAGTAGTTTATTTCAGGTAAGTTGCGGCCGCGGGAGGTCGCTCGAAAGAGCAAGTCTGAATCTGTAGCTGGCGCCGCACCAACGCACGTCGCTTCTGAACCGATAGAAGAAACAAACAGCTGTGCGGCAGTGCAAAAATAGATTGCAGCAAGGCCACAGGAGCCACGAGATTATACAAAGCCAACAAAACAAACGGGGAATATGCTTCTACTCTACTGCATTTTCATGTGGCTAAGACAAGCTCTTCGCGTCACAGCTCCATGTGCCCGTCGTCGCTGTCGGCCGTGGCAGTGAACCCGTCGTCGTCAGAGTCGGTGTCCTCGCCACCGCGGCCGCCGTCGCCGTCGCCGTCGCTGGAGGAGAGGCGCGCGAGCCAGCAGCTGCCGTGGAGGTGGCCGCTGACGCAGACAAAGTACTCGAGGCGGCCCTCGTGCGCGCCGAGCCGGCGGCACGCGCTGCGGGGCGCGAGGCCGGCCGCTGTGACGCTCCAGACGCGCGCGCCGCAGTAGGGGCAGCGCACGCGGGGCTCCAGCGGGGCGCGCCCGCCCACCAGGCAGGCGCGCGTGCGGGAGCGCATGAAGCCGCGGAACACGCCGCGGTAGGCGCCCACGTCCTCGTCGGCCGCGGCGCCGGCCGCCGCGTGCTCGCACGGGTCCGACACGTACAGCAGGTCCCCGCCGCAGCGGCGCGACAGGAAGCTCCGGCCGGACGTCTTGGAGAAGCGCGACACGGGCGCGAAGTGGCCCCGCACGCCGGCCCCCGCCGCGCCGCAGCAGAAGAGCAGCAGCTTCGCCAGCGCCGGCCACCCGCCGCCCACGCGGCCCGACGCGGCCGAGGAGCCCGTGGTGAGCGTGGACACCATCCGCGGCGCGCGCGAGACGCAGAGCTCCCGCCACAGCACGCGCTCCGCGACGGCGCGCAGGCGGCGGCTGACCCGCGCCACGGAGCACAGCGCCTGCGGGTCCCAGTTGAGCGCCCGGAACACCAGCGCCAGCACCTGCTCGTCCAGGATCCCCACGTTCACCCCGCGGATCCGCGCCCCAATGCCGCGCCCCCCGCTGCTCCACTCGTCGGCGATGCCGATGCCGATGCCGCCGCTCGCGTTCGCCTTGCTGCCGCCCCCGCCGCCGGCGCTGCCAACGCGCAGCCGCCTCATCTCCCGCGTTCCCTCGCTCATGCTAACCGAATGCTACCCAACCCGTGCACCGAGCCAACGGAGTCCGGCGACTCCCTCCCGGCGCCTCCGCGCGTGCCAGCCGAACCTAGTTGCCCGACGTGGTGGTGTGACTCTGAGCGTGACTGCGATTCGCGAGTACGAGCGCGGAGCGGGGCGGCGCCGGCGGGTGGGCAGTTATATACGTGGGCGGCCGTCCCGTCCGTGCTCCCTGGAGGCGACCCCGACCCGGCCAGCCAGCCCTGCTCCTCTTGTCGCCGCGCCGCGCGTGACAATTGTACGGCTCGGCCGCAATAGCCGCTCGCGGTACGGTTGCGATCAGAAAAGCGATCCTTGTCGCACTCCCCCGCACGCAAAATATCTCCATCATCCCCGCACGCTAATCCCTCTTGCCTTCCGTCTGCCGTGCCCCCGTCAAAACAGTGCCGTTCTTGGACCGGAGCAGCGCCTGTCGCCACCGCCCGATCCAGGCTCGCTGCCCGGACAGAGCGCGCCGGTGCTGCGCATGCGGGTGCAGCACAGCGCTGCTCGCCATCCCCAAAATATCTTGCGCGCACACTGCCAATCTTAGTTTACTTTGCCATGTATCATGCGAGCTTAGGGCATGTACAATGGTTCTATCTTAAGAGTGCCACGTAGGATAAATAATGAGGTGGAGGAGAGAGAAATCATAAGAGAAGGCTTGTCTTATCTTATTTAAGAAAAGACAAGAGATGATCTCTTAGCACAATTTGTCTCACCATGTTTTTAGGAACAACCAATTATTAAAGATAAGGCTAAAAGATGACCCATTGTAGACATGTTTTTTTGTCATCTCTAATTTACATGCAAAACTTAAGATAAGACTATTTTATCAACCATTGTACATGCCCTTAGTTTACTTAGCTGACGTACAGTATCCACGGCGGGCACACTGGCGGACGGGACGCGTGCCCCGGCGGTCGCGCCTGCGCGCCCGTGCTCTGGGGCGACACGTGCCGGCCGGGCCTCGCTTGGCGGGGGACGCGTGGCGCGATCACGGCGGCTGGCACCGGATAGTCTCAGGATTCGGTTGGCTCCTCGGCCGGGGGTGGCGGCGGTGCCGACGCGTGTGGCTGCCCGGAAGACCACACGCGGAAATATCTGGGGCTACGCGGCGCGCCTGGGTTGGCCGAGCGGCACACGCGTCCGATAATTAGCTCGGTCGCTCGCTGCGGGCGTTCCGTTTCTTTGCCGCTACGTACGTACTGGATCAAGATCCACCAATCATCAGATCTGCTGCACGCACAACGGTGGGATTGCATTTATTTTGTCGTCTTGTGGGAGAAGGGTGGAGATGTACGTTACGCAGGGTTTGATAAATGAGTGAATGACGTCTCGGGGCTAAATTTCATGTTTTGACTCTTTTCTGAAGCCTATTCGAGATTTGACCTTAGTTTGAAAAAATTTCGAGATCTGATCATTTTGCTACTGCCAGGGACCATGGCGATAGGGAACCGGCTCCTCTAACTTAGCTACTGTGAAGTTAGAAGCCTAACTTAGCCACATTTCATCCGCTGAATCTAGAATAAATGGTGAGATCTATCGCTACAGTTCTTAAACAGTGTCAATTGCTACAGGTAACAAACAGTGATTTTAGCTACAGTGCTCGTCCAAACAGTATGCTACAACCCCATGTGAACAGTGTAGAATCTTGACCATCTATTTTCCATCTGATGGTTCACAGACTAAGTTAGAGTACTGTTTCCCTAACTTCATAGGAGCGAAGTTAGAGGAGCCAGTTCCTGGCGATAGGCACCGTCAAGGTCCTTGACGGTAGGGTTGCATGCCCTACCGCCAAAAACCTATTAAGTATTGAACACAGTGCGTACCCGTGCCTACCGCCAAGCACCTTGGTGGTAGGGTTGTGCAGGCTATCACCAGCCCGGTTGGCGGTAGCGATGTTTCCTACCGCTAAAGTCCCTGGCGGTAGGCTGTTAACCCTACCGCCATGGACTCTAACGGTAGCAAAAGGATTAGATCTTAAAAAAAATTAAACTGAAGTCAAATCTCGAATAGATTTTAAAAAAGGGTCAAAATACGAAAATTTGCCACGTCTCGGCTGGCTCTCGCTCCGGTGCGATGGGATGCCCAGGAAACGGGGTTCCTTCAATCATTCGTGGTGTCGGGGGCGATGTCATGGAGGAAGCATCGCCTCGCAGTTCACACAAGCATGGTTTTTTTTCCAGTTCGAATCACGCAAGCATGCTTGTTACTGTCATCAGGTGCTACTGTGCTAGTAACACATCAGAGTTCTTGCCATGTCAAAAAAAAAAGATTTCGTGCTGAAACACAACTACGAGGTTTTTTCTTCACAGAAATCTCTACTCCTAGAGAGGTGTCCGTAATCGTTTCGTTTCGTCTGTCCCTTCGATCGATCGATCAGAACCCCTCCCCGCACGACATCTCTACTCCTAAAGGGGCAGTCTGTAATCGTTTCGTTTCGCTTTGTTTCGTTGTCCCTTCAATCGATCGATCAAAATCCCTTCCCTCACTGTAAAAAGGAAAAAAAATAGAGAAAGGAAGCAATGCATGGGATCTGATTACTTTAGACTTCTTTTCCTCGCGTGTTTTGTATGCGTGCGTTGGTGTTGGTTGTGTGCATCTTCTCTATGCAGCGGTCGGATGTGTGCTCTTAAGGCATGTATTCACTTGAATCTTGATGCACCTTTTTTGAGCCAATAAAATTCACCGTTTGGGTTAAAATGATACTATGTGGACCCTTTTACTCTTATCAATTGATTCAAAGGATTCTAATGATATGCAAAGACATGAAAAATAAAGTAATTGCAATGGGGTGTCAATAGATCGTATATTGTTTTTTATCTTGTTTTTTGCAAAAATGATAGGATTCTATTATAAAAGTTTATCGAAAATACAAATCATCTCAAACATAATAAAAATTACATCGAGATTCTGAGACCACCGAATGACCACTAATGCCATCAGAACGAGCTGCTGTCGCCGCTCCCCTACCGGAGCCTTCTTGACCTTGTCCATGACAGCCAGGAAGTCTTTGTGCACATGCCTTTAAGGACCAACGCCCTGGACCCGCAGTCGTCGCCGTTAACCCTTGCATAAATCTGAAGCACATGGCACCAAATCTCGTCACATGACGAGAAATTCTAACCGCACTGCCCTAGGGAGACGACAAGAATCTGCGTCAAAACTCCATCGTCTACGTCCGAAGTGACAAGCTTGATGAGGATCGAAGCCCAGAAGAAACACCGTCATCCGCCCAAGAGTCGTACCTGCGAGGTCTAAAAAACTCTAACCTAAACTACTAACCGGAGCTGAGGCACCAGGATTCTCCTCTCTGCTACCAGCCGCCAAAGCGGCAGGTAGAGGAGAGGCGCATCAACAGGCTCACCGGTGAAGTCTAGAGGGAAAACTTTGCCCTAGCGACCTAGGGTTAGGGGAGGAAACAAGAGGAAGTAAGAATATAATGCTACATTATTGGGTACCATATATTGCACCGAACAAACAATATAGGAAGTAAATTTAAATCCTGCAAATGAAACCACCTCATTTTTAAACAGAAGAGGCCGCCCTGTACGCTTTGAACTAGTAAAATAGGGAGGTGAAATGAAAAGAGACATCGTGGTGGCCCTGTGCAGCGGGTCCAGCGGATCCACTCTGTCATACAGACCACAAGTGCTTGCCTCAAACCTGCAAGTTGCTGCCATGGAAACACACATTTTTTTGTTTCATATTCCTGGACGATCCCCTTCTTATGCATGTCAGTGAAGCATGCAATGACAAGACAGGTTCACACCAAGCATGCAACTCTTTTTTTCGAGACAAACAGCCATGTATTACTCACTGTCAGCATGAGAATCACGCTGGATACAGGCATTTAGGAATACAGGAACCTGATACATCCAAGTACTCACAAGTCACAACATTCGATTTGGAGCCCTTTTTGGCTGTGTAATGAGCAGCCATTTTGGCTTCTCTTCTAAGTTCTAACATGATTAAGCTCAAAAGATATACACACCCTAGCAAGATCTTGGATTTGATACACCATAGGGAGGATACACGAACTATTAACGTTCCTACTACGCCACAAATTAATCAACTCAAGGCTATCAATTTCCATAATCACCTTCAGCAGGTCCAGGTTGCACCCTAGATCTGCTCCGTCCCCGCGAGCAAGAGCTTCAGCAGTGATAATATTAGGGAGGGCTTCACACCATTTGTTCCTTGTTGCAATAACCCAACCCTAGTCATCCCGAATGATCACCCCTGTGGCTCCTTGTCGAGTATCCAAATTGAAAGATGCATCAACATTCGCCTTTACAAAACCTACAGGGCGGCGTTTCCATTTAATGATTCTAGCTTCTTCTTTCTCCTTTGCATCAGAATTTGATGTTTGGATCATATCTGATGCCATCTCCCCATGGTATCTTTTATTTCTGAGGGTCCAGATCGCCCACATGCCGCAAAGGATAGCACGACAGAGCTCCTGTGGACAAAAGGCATTATCAAGCAAGTCATGTGACCAAGTAGCAGGATGTAAGCTAGGCAATTTACAACCACATAGTTCTTTAAAAGATTGCCAAAAACATTGGGCAAACACCAAGCATGCAACTGACGCTCTTTTTCCCGTACTTGGTTTCCTCTGAATATGGACGTGCAAAAACCTGTGAGAGCAATCTGACTTTTGAAGTAGACCAATGCATCATGCCTCGCGATTCCAGTACTTGCATCAAGAAACAAGGGAGGCTGCTAGGACTATGGACATGGAGCAAACCAGAGCCAAAATGAAAGTGAGGCTAGATACAAATCCTGTGTGCGCCTCGTCGCCACAGGGTATGCGCTACGTGGCTTTCTCCACAGGCGCGGCGTCGAGATTCTGGAGGATCCACAGGCAGGAATCAGGATGGGTTTCCTTTCTTCTGTAACGCAGGAGCAGGTCAGGGCTGACCAACTCAACCCTTGCGTAACCACTGGCGTCGAGAGGCTGCAAATAAATACGACAATCAGTAGTCTGCTAGGGGATTTCTTCAAAAGTGTTACGATGAAGAAGGGAATAACTGAAAACCTGTATGTGAAATTTTATCATGGATCCATGGTAACATCTAGAATTGGACTGGACTACAGAATCTTAGTCATTTTCTTGAGGGATTTAGGCTGGAAAAAAAATCTTGGGGGAGAAAGCGACTTTAATAACATCAAGCATCTCTTACAAGAGAATTTGGGAAGAACCTAAGACCTAAAAAATTACTCCAAGATAACTGCCGTGTACATCCACCTTCCATGACAAATACTCCCTCCGTCTCTAAATATAAGTCATTTTAGATATTTCAAAAGAAACTACATATGGATGTATATAGACGTCTTTTAGAGTGTGGATTCACTCATTTTGCTCCGCATGTAGTCCATATTAAAATCTTTAAAAAGACTTATATTTAGGAACGGAGGAAGTAAGAAGTAAAGGAGATCAACATGAGAACCATGTAGTAACATTTTCGTAACACCGTGTGCATTTCAGGCATGTTTGCACCAAGTTAGAACATGCAAATGGAGGGTGGAGCTTCCACTGGTTTTCTCTTTCTTTCTACTACCATCCAGCAGCAATCTCCAATACACGTAACATTTCAGATGAAAGTATTCTAAAAGTGAAATTCTCCACCCTCGCAAAAAAGTGAATTCTCCAGAAAAGGTAAATTAATTGTACTTCTGTAGCTTCCCATTTCACCAACTATGTTGCCTGCCCACACACACTGCAGTGTCCCTTGCTTCATTTGATCCGTTGATATCATTAAAGCTTTTCAAAATTTCCTAAAAACACGTGGGATCAAGGTAGGGACCCACAGTCTGGCAAAATCTTAAACTCGACCTAACGATGAAACCCAAAACACACAAATATACAATGAATTGCGATTTTATGCCACTTAGTTATTAGCATGCATCTCGTGGTTCGCCTTTCTCATTTCTCGGTCTCTTGTTTGACTACGCCGTTGAGCAATTATTTTTCGGGCAGTTTAGTTCATCAGAAATTTCAATTTTGCCAGATGTACCATCTCTCACACTATTCACTAGCTTCAATGTTCTTCTGGAAAATCTGGAAACCTTTTATGGTGGGATGCTCAATAGCTGGTCCATAACATCACCATAAATACAAGGACATTAATGAGATGTGACCTAAAGCAAAACTAAACATAAATTACTACAGTTGCAAGGTATTGCTGATCTCTACTTGATATTTGTTAGGTGCCTGTTCTGCAAATAACATGCTAGGCATGCATTATTTGCCATTATGTGCGCCAAGCCGGTAACCTGGTCTACAATAGTTATTTTGTCTGTCATCAGGATGCACTGTCCGATTTCCATCAAGGAGGTGATATTCACATAAACATTAGACCGCTGTTGAATGTTGTGAAAATAATCATGTGACCCATTTCCTCAAATTGAGAAGGCAAGATTTCCAATCAGAAGTATGTGTATTTGCAGACAGCATGAACCAAATAAATCAAGTTGACAGCTTGTTACCGCAGATAATTTTCTTTGAAACTAGAAACTTACTGGGTATCTAGCATGGAGAGGAAGCTCCATCACAAGGTTACAGTTCATTGATGTGCTTGGCTTGAGATCAAAATGAATCTCAACAGCTGACCGGTTGGACAGAGCTGAGGGGAGTTCCAGGTTTGTGTCTCCAAAAACAGCAACATCAAGAAAAACTACAAGATAAAAGCAAATTATCACAATGTAAATGTATATAGTATAATTGACTTGCTAGCTCAGAGTTTTCTCTCACCTTTTCGTTCAACAAAATGATGTAGCTCGAATGGGTCAACAAAGACCCCACTAGGGAGGCTCTCAATTATCACAAGATTCGCATCATAGCCATCAAGGAATTTTACCAAAGTATCTTCGCTGTTACCAAATTTCATGGAATAGACAAGACGGCGGTGGGAACCTTCACCAACAAGTTGCCGGTGCGATTCCAAAAGCACAGGCACATCAGGGTCATTAGTGAGTCCTTTGCACAAGTCAGAAGAATCAGGTACGTCAGCTAAGTCAATATGTTGAGCAAGCGGTGGCGTCAAGGTGCCCGGATATGCATCAGAAACGTATGTCATAGAGCAGGGCATGCAATTGAAAGATTTCTGGCTGCTCCATGCCTGCGCGGAACTAGAATTAGAACTTACAGACAAAATTTTGAACGTCTTGGAAAAAAATGAACCAAAATTTAAAGTAGCGCCTAAGTAGTTAACATTGTGGCTCTCGTTAATCATCAAACACAGTTAACTACCACCAGAAAACTAAACTCACAGAGTAACTCAATCTAACATTGGATGGGTGCACAAATCCTGCTTCCTAGAACTGAATTCAGCAATGCAAATCTGTAGAAAATCCGACGTAGAATCACATAGGCAAACACGTTATTCAACCCCTGGTGTACCTGCTCACTAGGCGACGAACCAGCAGCAGCAATGGAGGTCCAAGCGGCCACAAGCACCACAGCTAGCAATTTTCCATGTGGGACATGCGGATTCAACAGACCTAGAAACATCTCTGAAGAAGAAGCTGCCCCAGCACCTGGGCAAAGAAAAATCAGCGACTATCTGAGCGAAGAAAGAATAATTTAAATCACTCGCTGCCAGCACGGTAATGAAGAAACCCCAATAGTGAAACAAATTCTGGGAATGACATATATCCATCCAATGGAGCCAGGGATCGGTACCAGCAGTATAAGGCAAAAAACAATCCAGGGCATGGTTGCAAATATTGGGCGTACAGAGTTCGAGGAACGGAACAAAAACAACGACAATAATTATGGAACGGAGGGGGTATCAAATACCAACTACTCCCTCCCTTCCAAATTACTCGTCGCAGAAATGGATGTATCTAGAACTAAAATACATCTAGATACATCCATACCTGCGACAAGTAATTCGGAACGAAGGGAGTACATCACAAATACTCCCTCCGTTTCAAATTGAACTAAGAGCAGTGCTACATGGATGATACTTTATGGCCGATCTTCGCACGACACAAGATTACAGCCTTGTATCCCGTTTGTTCAGTGGGAAACAACCGTTGACTAGTAGAACGCCCGTGCGTTGCCACGGGCTTTTAAAATATTTTTGTTGAGTTGTATAAACATAATGGATGTAAATTTTCACATATAGAGATAAGATAGTACGGGAATGTTGGTGCTTTGTCACGTGTTACGAAAATATTTTTGCTAAAATTATGTAAACACAACGCATGTCCAATTTTGCATGCAGAGACAAGATAGCACGGGCACAATCAGGGTATTTATTGAAGTCCAATTCACTTGTAAAATTGATAAAAGAGATAAATTAACAATGTATACATATAGAGCGATGATCCAATTAAAATTCTATTACAAATTAATATCTATTGTTCCTTGTTGTTGTGTTTACGCAATTCTCACACAATATTAGAAAATGGTGTTTTTAGCTTCATTCACACGATATTTAAGCAAGTATAATAAAAACTTCTTCCTGAGCCTACATTGGTCAGCTACATTTTAATCTTACTTTATATCATAGTAAATGTGCTGCTGTAATCATGGAGTAGTGCTTCTAGCATTGTTGAGAGTACTTACAAAAGTGACCATAATCCATAGTACCTGTGTTGCTCCTGTTGCAAATCCCAACCCCAACCCGTGCTCACTCTCAACCCTCACTTTGATCACAAAGTCCACTGACTCCCATTCTAAGTGAGCCAGTTTTCAACACCGGCATGACAGTTAGCAAGGGGCAAGGTGGGAAACCGCCTACAGATATTATTCACTACACGCATATAGCAATTTTTTCTAAGTAGATAATGCTACCAGAACATGCACTCAATAAAAAGATAATGCTAGTCATCTTATATATATCATCAAAAACTTGCCTGCACCAAATTTGTACAGAAACAAAAGACAAAAACACCTTAACGTGAGATATGATTTTCTAATCAGGCGGCAGCGCCACTCCCTTGATAAATCACGAGCTTGTGCTCTAGATTTACATGCTTGATCATTCTCTTCCCCGTCGGTCTCCGCCTCCGCTCCCCAGCCTTGTTGTCCTCCTCCCCTGACCTCCTTGGCTTCAAGTAAGTCTCGTACAAAGTTTTGTCACTTTGTCTAGATTTTTGGCCCTAAATCATGGGCGTCCTCAGTACACGCACCTCTGAAAAATAGAGAGCAACCATATAAGCTTAAATGCTTGGCCAAGGTCGGCTTAAAAAACGGACTTCTTCCTTGGTTGTTGTAGAACTACATGGCCTGAGCTGCAGTTATTTTATATCTGCTATTTTGCGTTGCCAGCGTTCATGTGTCACCTTCAACCTGCATCAGCAAAATATGTAGGCCTCAGTAGTATACTGGACAACTCCAAACCTCATGGAATTGCATAATTTCCATACACCTGCATCAGGCTTTCCTATCAACTACTCAGGTAAGAGTTGAAACCGAGCTCAACCGGTAAGCAAAAAAAAATAGAAATCAGTTCAGGAAAAAATGTCACGCCCTTCTCGAGTCTCAACAGTATGCAAGAATCATGACTAAACACTATGTGCAGACATGGTGAGAGATGCCACCAGATGTCACGGTTGTAGACCAGAAAACAGCTAGCCATTCCTATTATACAGATTTGCAAGTCTTAGGATGTGGTAAAATTCTAGGTAAGCAGGTTAGCACTGCCGTACTTGTCATTTGGATCAATACGGCTGTTATACATCTCTGACCTCCTCAGTCCATCAGTAAAAGAGCAAATCATGTAAGGCTTGTTCATATAAGTGTGCATGTGCAATGCACTTCTTGTCAGGAACAAAAAATTTGAATACACAAAGCTAATGTAGAGAAACCTGCAGAGAAAACCAGTACCAGGACATAGTAAAAGTAAACTCTGGAGGAAAATAAACCTGCATTGACCATATATGACTATAAACGACACAGCTAAGAAAGCAGTTCCATGCTTTCATGTGACAAACTTCAATAATGCTTAGTAGTTTGTACAATATAATATAAGCAAATATGAAAATGAAATATGGTAAAATCACCCATCCATGGCAGTTTAACCAAATTATGTAAGTTAACAAGGCAGAAGCAGAAACAGAGTTTTAGCATGTTACATTTCAAATGACTGTAAGATATCTAACATCAAGGAGTGATCCTGAAATTCATACTCATAGCAGCCAGAGAGGACATTAGCGACCTCCGTAGGTAAATTGTACAGGAACATCGGTTTCTCTTTCTTCAGGACAACTGACTGATAAATCTCATCTGGTGATTTGGCACACCAAGTCTGAACGCCACTGAACATCTCAAGAATGCTCCAAGCGAAACCCCAATGAGTCAGTCTCGTAACTAATTGGGCCTCTGATGTTTGGTCGCCAATGTTCTGGGGCATGTAATTTGGAGTCCCAAGTCTTTGGATAAGATCTGGATTTGGCAGCGGAAGTCCAAACAGCAAGGATGGAATCCCAAATCCCCCAGCACAGCATGGTCATTGTCATCAAGGAGAAAATTACAAGAGTGAAGATTCTGAACAAATATTCCCCTGGAGTGTAGTTGTAGCACACCATGCGGCAAACCAGTGCCATATCAGCAAGTTACAGGAAATCATAAAAATATGTAGTACTACTGAAGAAGACATCTTCTAAACAGAGCATCTGAAATTCAGTGCATACAGTCAGAGGCGTGTTACCTCCAGAAATCCCTATCAAAAGACACTGGTTTCCTTCCATGCGTTACATATGCCAAAAGATACTAAGCATAACATTAACCCATTTAGTTGTCTAGATAACCAGATTAAATCGTAAGCATTACATGGTTATATTTCAGTGAAAAGGAATACTGTTGAATAATGATTGCCAATGCATGTCAGCATGCATAATTCCAAAACCACACGTTTGATCATTTAGGGGGCACATACATTTATTTTCAGAGCCTGCAACTCATAATGAAATGCTAGACAAGTTTATTGTCCTACTAAATATATGAGGAAATTATCAATGTCAAAGTTGTTGTGTCTAATGCCAAAACTAAGTACTATATCAGGTCTGGTTACTGAGATGGTGTTCGGTGTGAAGATTAGTTAACAAAAAAAAGTGAAAATACTTGTGTAATTAGAACAACAAGAACTCTAAATGTATGGATTTGGATTTCACAACTTAATGCCAACTAACACCGCATTAGAAAGAAGGAAAGCCTGGTCCAGTATACTTTGCAATGAAATTTGATTGAATCATTAGAGCCATGTTGAACAATACCCGGCGAACGTTCGCTGGTGATGAGGTCCCAGTGAACACACACAGAACCGCACAATCAAGATCCTGTGGATGGCTGTTTCTCAAAAAATTGCACTAAATTAAAGAACTGCCATGGCAGTTTATAAAAAATGCCCCTTGCCCCTACCCTAAAAACTACCACTTGAGTCGTTCACATATGCCATTCCTGGCATACAAACGGCATCTTGTTTTTTTCACTTTCCTAAACAAAAAGCAACAAATATATACTCGCTATTTCATTTTGACAATAACAACAAGCTACGTCAAACACTCAGTTTTAAAAAAGCTCATGTTTCAAAATAATGTAGCGGCCTAGAAATTGAAATATATTTTATGCTTTCAGTAATCACTCTTGTTGTTAGATATTTGTGATGTGAGCAAAACCATTGTACTAAATATATAAATTGAATCAATACAGTTTATTTTACAAAAGCACACAATACAGTAATTTAGGATATACATCATAGGTCTCTATAGAATCTAAGCATTTAAAAGGAACATATTTTCACTCATGCTGCCATAACAATTTGGCAATGAGAATCTTGTAAGAACTACATTTTCAGCGATACAATCAAGAAATTATCAATTCCTAAGGCCCTAGCTAGAATCCAATAATGATTTATAACAAGGAGGGTCTAGCAAGAGCAAGATCGACACCATCAATGAAATTTCGTCAAGCCTGTGATGCACAGCAACCAACAATGGTGGAGGAAAGTGAGTTGTACCTGAATAGTGCCCGACCGAAGCGACTCAGTCTGAGATTTCGTAGCCACAACATGGCAAGCATGCACGGCCTCACAATGAGCGAGAGAGGGCACCAAAGCCATTCTGGCTCAAATAGGATGGAGGTCTTAGTGCTAGGAGAAGCATATGCCCCCTGGCCGTTGCGTAGACAGCTCTCTACATGCAAATACAATACAAAAAATTGTTGGAATTGTCAGCTGAATAGCAAATTCAGTTAGAATTTCATGTGAACATAAAACCTCAATTTAATGAGATCAATAAATCTTATTTTTACAAAAATAATAAACACAAGCGCTAGAACAATACTTGTACCTAAATAAAGTTTACAGATGCACATGAATAGATCCACACGAACAGAGCCAAACAAAGGGTCGAGTTAGTAACCTCACCATGATCCCGAGATAATTGCTATCCATATGGAGGCGACTCCATCATTGCTATGGAGTAGAACTACAGAACCACAGAACAACATCTCTCCTCATGGAAACCGGGGTGAGAAGAACACGTAGAGGAGCATCATGTCACGTCACATAAGGCGCGATGTCAGGCACGCCGGCAACCAGCAATGCCATGGAGAAGAAACATAGCAGAACCAGCTGAGCGAGGATGTAGTGGATCAATGGGAAGGTCAACACAACAGCTTGGACCAATTGAATTGATGGCCATTAGATGGGTCGGTGAAAGAGAATTGGGTGGCACTTGGCCAGGGTCTTTCTTTGCAATGTTCTTCTTCTTCGGGATTGCACTCCATCGCCACACTTCCCTGTGGTCTTCTCCATCCCGCCAGACACCCCCTGCTTCTTCTCACGCCATCCCGCGGTCTCGTGTCACTCGATGGCCTCGCTGCTTGGTAGCTACTTCACTGTAACAATGGGAACCAATCTTGTTTCAAGACAAGATTCTGTCAGTGAAAACTACAAAACGCATGAATCATCATGAAAACGAATAGCAGTACATCATAACCAAGTGAAGAAATAAATAAGAAGTGAAAGGAACTTGCAGAAATCAATTTCATATGTGAGGATAATCTGCAAAATATGTTTGTCAAGACAAATCAAAAAACCAAACTGCTTGTGTGACTTTAATATGAATTAAATTGCTGAACCAAATATGTTTGTCAAGACAAATCTGAAAACCAAACTGCTTGTGTGACCTTAATACGAATTAAATTGCTGAACCTCGGTATAGTGGAAAAGATATTACTAACCTACAGAGTAAGACTTCCAATCCTACTGTTTGCTAGCAGCATAATAATGTGACTCCCAGCATACACCAACAATGCGAAAAAATTAGAGCTGGAAGGCATGAATTCCTAATACAAAGAACATGATGATGAAAAACTAATTCAAGCTGAACAGAATCAAATCCTACAGCTCATCCATCTTATGAGGAAAGGATTCCTGCTTCCAAAATGAAGATACCCTGCAAATAACATGGAAAATACAAGTGAGTTTGTACAACAAAGCTGATCCTATTGGAAAGTGCCTAACTGCCTACTAATTCAGGATGAGCGGGTAAGAAAGCATCAGACTAATATGGTGCAGATTTTGATTGGCTATGGTACAGTATAAAGAACTTGCCGTGAAGAAGCTAATATTCAAGGCACAAATGAGATATGAGATACAGTATAAATTGACAAGTAGATCTCAGTTTATCATCTGCTTTGAAATTAATTGGAATATAAAGAACTCTGCCACAAGGAACCGCACCCATAGCAGATCAGTCTGAATACAGGTAGCAACAAATCGAATTTGCATCACAACCTTTTCAGTTTCTAAACGGATAGAAGGGAGGAAAGAGCCGGGAAGTCTTACCAAGCAGGATTGGTGTCCAAGACGAAGTCATACTCGAGGGACAGGTAGCTGAGGTATCCGTCCATGTTGCCCACCACGCTGTCCTTCCGAAAGAACTCTGCCCCGCCGATCATGCCCCCCTTCTCTCCCTGCCCGTGAAGAGCTGGGGCTGCAACCAGGAGTACGCGGAGGTGGAAGAGGAAGTGTGGCCTGCGGTTTGGCGGGCGCGGCGACATGGACGGATCCAAATTAACCTTGATGGGGAAGGAAGGAAATTGAGATGGAGAAAGCACCTTACCTTGGCGGTGGCTGGAACGGTCACGACGGCGGCGGCTAGCTAGGTATTCGCGGGCGCTCGCTCTGGAAACGGACGGAGCCCAGGAGGCGCCTCGCCTTGACGCGTGTGGCGGGTTCCTCACGGCGCGGAGGTGGAGGCGACCAGAGCCGGCGGCGGCGCGGCGCCGAGGTTGGTGCGACGGCGAGCTCGGGCGGTGAGGCGGCGGGGCAGAAGCTGCAGGAGACGGCGGCGGGGACCTCGAGGCCGAGCTCAGGCCATGGCTTCCCTGGCTCCAGAGGCCGTGGCGGCGCCGGACGCAGCGGCGGGGCGAGGAGGAGGTCGGCCGTCGGGGAGGCAGGAGCTCCTCGTCCCCTCGATCCAGATCGGGATCGAGGAGGGAGCAACAGGGGCGCGAGGGAGCGGGCGACCCGCGGGCGGAGGGAGCTAGGGCGTCGTCCGATTTTTTGTTCGCTGGTTTTCGCTGGTTAATCTACGAAATTTGTTTAGGACGAAAAAAACCCGATGAAGGTGAGACGAAAATTGACCGGCGAAGACTACCAACTGCTCCATTAGGAGTAGAGATGAGTAATGTCGTGCAACAACCATCGTTTGCACACTGATTCCGTTGAACTAAAACCATGGCACTTATTTTGAAACGGAAGGAGGAGTTTATTTATGCAAAAGAGACTAGGAGAGCACCTCACAGCAGCTTGCAAATGGTGGCTGTGTCTAGATCTCTAAACTGGGAAATGACGAGTGTGTGTGCATTCTACTATGGCGGAATCAGGAAAATTACAGTATCCTACATCTCAGAATCCGTGCGGCTGTGTCTGCATTTCATAGAAAAAAAATGCAATCCAATTACACATTCACATAATCAGATTTCACAATTTTGCCGTCCTCCAACTAGACTCTAGTCTCTAGGTCTCAAGCATATAAGCGGAAGAAGAGAGCAGTGCGGCAAAATGATACAGTACCTCTCTAGTCTGTGCCGGCCGCGCCTCGTCGCTCCCTCTCCCCGCCGTGCGCTCCGGTGCTCGCAGCCACCGGCCGTCTTGTTGTTCTGCTGCTTGCGTCGCAGAGAATGGTGACCTGGTGCGTCTCCGATCCGGTTTTTTTTCTTCCTTCTTTTTCTTTTTTGGGTGGAGAGGGACGCAGTCGGGGAGAGGCGGCGAGATGGCCGGAGAATGGGCCAGGTCGCGGCCGCCGGCGTCGCTTTGCCTTGGGCGCGAGAGGGGAAGAGGCCGAGAGAGCCAGGGAGATGCGATTTCTGCCCAGTCGATCGTTTCATTCACACATCAGGGACAGAAAGGTATTCACACGTAACAAGGTTTAGATATTAGATTAAGAGAAGATTATAATTGTAAATGTTTCTAATCGGCCGACCGGCCCGGCGATCCATCGGTCGCCTATCATCACGCGCGTCGCTTTCCTCTTCCTCTCTAGATCCTGCCGCCGCCGACGGCTAGTCCAGTCCGGCGTAGGTTCCCACCCCAAACCACAGCTCCCCACGCCGACTTCCTCCACTGACCTCGCCCATGGGTCTTCTTTCTTATCCATGCGAGCGGAGTTGTTGCAGGAGCAGGTCTTCGCACCACCGTGCACGAAACCCATCGTGCCCCTTCCTTGGTCCACTCCGGTGAACTGGCCACCGGGCCCGCACCACGTCCTAGACCTATCTGCTCACAGGCCATGACCACACGATACGAGGGGAAGCTGGATGTGCCTGGTGTTTATGGTCTTGCATCCCTCGTCATCGCTTTTTCTAGGGCCGCATGCTGCACCCGGCAGCTGCCATTGCTTCAAGATGGTGGCCACCGATGAAGCAACCGGTAGCAGCTGGCGATGGAGACGAATGCCACTGGATGCTGGGATCGCGGTGACGCGTGTTGGAACCGTGTGCCAGAGATGTTGCAATCATGATGGCCTCTTGCTGGAACCGATCGGGGACAACAAAGTTGCATCCATGGCAGCAAAAATTGGAACCCACCGGCGGCAGTCGGTGGTGGGAGATGAGTACCACCGGATGCTAGGTCACGGTGACGCGTGCTGGAACCGGCAGCCACAGATGTTGGAACCATGACGATCACATGCTGGAACCTGCCGGCGACAGAGCTACATCCTCACCTGCATAACTACATCCATGGCAACAGAAGTTGGACCGCACTGACGCCCGTTTTCTTCCACTTTCCTTATCTCGTGCGCTTTCCTCCTTGCTCTAAGGGGATAGCAACATACGACAGCTAGCCGTCGACGATAGGGACGCCACACGCTGCAAGCTTGCTCTCTCCTCCATCTTCCCTCTCTCCCTCCTCTTGTGTCCAGGTCTGGGAGGAGACAGGGTTGACTGCCGGTCATCAGTGATGACAACAAATGGTGAGTCGGGATGAACCGCTAGCTGCAATGGTGGAAGCAAATCCTGCAACCGCAGCTGGGGCTTTCTCCGAGCAGTGTCCCCTGGTGCTACGACTAGCGTGACATGGGCGGACGCACGACGTGCTGCAACCAGAAGTGCGGTGGGTGGAGGCATCGACGACTGCACGAGTTGGTACTGGAACCCAGCGGAGCCGCGGTTGCTGGAACCAACAACAGGGCTTGTTGTGCCCGTGGTAACCACAACCTAGAACCGGCCGGTGTGATGTTGCAACCACGACGATCGTGCCCTGGAATCAATGGGCCAAGATGTTGCGACCATGACGACCGCGCGCTGGAACTGGCTGGCAAGATGTTGGAACAAGGAGTGACGAGTTTCCAACGAGCATTTTTTGCTGGAACCAACGGCTACCAAAGGTAGGACAATCGAAGCAACTAGCGACTTCTAGAGTTGCAATTGTGAGTCACTTTTGTTGTGGTCGACAAGCCACTTTGCTGTGCCCGGTGATTACTGGAGCTGCGACCAACAAGCCATAGCCATGGTGCTACATCTCGCGACCGCGGCGCGGCGAGGAGAACCCACCAATGCGGCATTTCGACGAGGACATCGACAAATTTTTTCTTCTTTTTTGCGAAGCCATGAGATGAGGACGACACATAGATCGCGCATCGTGCGGCTGGCAGGCGACCGGCCGAGTCTTGCGGCGGTCCTAGCACCGCCCTATAAAAGCAGGTGTTTTTGCGGCATACTGCGACACGTGTTCACTATTTCCCAAATAGAGAAACATGTAACCACCATTTGCTAGCATACAAGCTGGAATGCCAATGGCCATTGGTGCTTACCCAAGTCACCTCCGTAAGCACTTCTCAGCCAGTCAACGCACCAGTATAAAACGGCGACGGTTGATCACCGCGACAGAAAACGGGGAAGAATTCTACGGGGACAAGGAGTCCACGGCAGGTCCTTATCGGCGGGGCGCGCACGCGCGACAAGGGTGGGAGCGCACGGCGCCAGCGCCACGGCGGTGTCACAGGCTCGCGCCGCGTGACGTGAGCCCGCGCGGCCGAGAGCCCCCATGTGAGTGCGACCGCCCGAGCAATCCCCACCACGCGCGCCCAGCCAAGCGCACTAGCGCGCACAGATCGGAGCGGGGGCAGGGAGGGAGAGAAAAAAATCCCCGGAAGCTCCCGCGGCCCGGAGCTGATCAGATCCCTCCCCGGAGGAATGGCGGCGGTGGCCGCGCCCGCGGCCGAGGCGCAGCCGCAGGCGGAGGAGCCCTCCCCTCCCCGCCCGCCGCCCCCCGAGAAGCGCGCCGCGCCGACGGACGCCGAGGAGGGGGACGAGCGGCCGGAGCCGAAGCGGCGGCGCGCGCGCGTGGCCGCGCTCGAGAAGGTCCCCAGCGCCGCGGCGGCTGCTGCCGCGGCTGCCAGCGAGGAGGAGGACGACGGGTTCTCGTTCCTCGCGCGGAGCTTTTCCGGGGTGGAGACGACGCCCAAGTTCGGGTCCTTCAACCCCGCCGCCGCCCAGTTCGTGGCCTTCCACCTGGCGCGCCCGCCGCCCCTGGTCGACCCGGCGGAGGGCTCCCCGCCGGTGGCGGTGGGTGGCGACGGGGAGGAGAAGGGCAAGGACGGCAATTCACACTAGCGCGGGCAGCATGATTGCTTGATTTTGAGTTAGGCAGCGGGGAATTCACCTTCCCTGAACCTCCAGTTCGTTGGACAGAGCGCTTGGTCGATTTCTCTTGCGTTTACCACTACTTCTTTTCTTCTGCTCCATTCCACTGCTCCCGTTGTACATCAGCGATCTTGTAGCCTTGTACTGATACGGTTAGCGAATAAAGACTGATTTTTTTGGTTGATGTGCTTGCTACCCATGTCTCAGACCTCTAGATTGCAGCCACAGCCTACCATCAGCATCCCTGTTCCCATGGCCCCTGCTAATCCACCTGCTGACTGTTGCACTCAAAGGAAACGAGGCACACTCGGCGGAGTGCTTGGGCCAGGCCTCCAACTGAGCCCAGTACCCCACTGCTCCAGCCTCAGCCTCGAGTTGCACTTGTGGCTGTGTCGTCCAATCCGGTTACAAAGATTGATATGGCATTGTTCAGATCAACGCTTAGATGGGCTCCAGCGCGATCTTCCCGCCAGGGCATATGTTCGTCTTCGGCGGCGTCACCCTCGTCGCAAACTCGACTGGCCAGGTCGAGTCCAGGTTGGATCGTAAGATTTAGCAACATGGAGTACGCCAAGAATTTCCACGGAGAGATGATCTTTGCGGGTTTGGCATCTCGTCGGATCGAGGATCAGCAGACGTTGGTCCTTCTGATCTCGATGTGAGATCTGATCTTGGAGTTGTGGGAAGAAGTTAATATTTTCGACCCACCCACCACGTATCTCATCGCCAACATCAAAGACCTCGCCGACGTCCTTGAGGGAGCCACCAAGGCAGAAGACATGAAAGAGGAAGTCGGCAGTCCGCAGACAGCCAACCGCCAGCCACGTTGCCCTTACGCAAGTGGCAGGCGACCTCGACCTACGCGTGCTACATGGTGAACACACCCAATGCCAATTCTAGCAACGACAACAACAATGGCAACGGCAATGAACCTAAGGGCGACACCGGTATGCTCCCGAGAGGGAGAGCCCGCCTCATGATAGATCACGTGACAAGGAGGGGGAACCCCAATCGCTAGGCGGTGAATTTGGCCCCTATGACGAGGACATGCTGAATGAGTTGTTCGACAACTCTCACCATGACGAAGCTCGGTTACAGCTACTCAAATCAGCAAGGAAAGTAGCCAAAGAGAATAACCAACTGCTCAAACGGATTCAAGCCCTCGAGGATCGCTGCCAACATGTCATCCAGTACGAGGAAAACGTGAAGGGTGATTAGAACCAAAGGCACCAAATGAAACATCGGACAAGCACGACAGAAACCTAATGAAAGGCTTGGGCGTCGTCGTAGACCATAGTTTGGCCTTTAAACACATGTTGACGAAGAACTTGCACACCAGTGTAGGAGATCGGTCTCCCCGCCATGAAGGCTGACGGGCTGATTGATACGTCTCCAACGTATCTATAATTTTTTATTGTTCCATGCTATTATATTATCTATCTTGGATGTTTTATATGCATTTATATGCTATTTTATATGATTTTTGGAACTTACCTATTGACCTAGAGCCCAGTGTCAGTTTCTGTTTTTTTCTTGTTTTTGAGTTTCACAGGAAAGGAATATCAGACAGAGTCCAATTGACCTGAAACTCTATGACGATTTTTTTGGGCCAAAAGAAGCCCACGGAGTACCGGAGATGCACGAGAGGAGTCCCGAGGGCACCACAAGGGTGGAGGGCGCCTGCACCCTCCTAGGGCGCGCCCTACGACCTTGTGGGCCCCTCGTGGACTTCCCTGACTTGTTCTCGACGCCAACACCTCTCATATATGCCCAAACCTCTAGAACATAATCTAGATCGGGAGTTCCGCCGCCGCAAGCCTCTGTAGCCACCAAAAACCAATCGGGACCCTGTTTTGGCACCCTGCCGGAGTGGGAAATCATCACCGATGGCCATCTTCATCATCCCGGCACTCTCCATGACGAGGAGGGAGTAGTTCACCCTCGAGGCTGAGGGTATGTACCAGTAGCTATGTGTTTGATCTCTCTCTCTCTCTCTCTCTATCTATCTATCTCTCTTGTGTTCTTGATATGGCACGATCTTGATGTACTACGAGCTTTGTTATTATAGTTGGATCTTATGATGTTTCCCCCCCTCTACCCTCTTGTAATGGATTGAGTTGTCCCTTTGAAGTTATCTTATCGGATTGAGTCTTTAAGGGTTTGAGAACACTTGATGTATGTCTTGCATGTGCTTATCTGTGGTGACAATGGGATATTCACGTGATCTACTTGATGTATGTTTTGGTGATCAACTTGTGGGTTATGTGACCTTGTGAAATTATGCATAGGGGTTGGCACACGTTTTCGTCTTGACTCTCCGGTAGAAACTTTGGAGCACTCTTTGAAGTTCTTTGTGTTGGTTTGAATAGATGAATCTGGGATTGTGTGATGCATATCGTATAATCAAACCCGCGGATACTTGTGGTGACATTGGAGTATCTAGGTGACATTAGGGTTTTGGATGATGTGTGTCTTAAGGTGTTATTCTAGTACGAACTCTAGGGTTGTTTGTGACACTTACAGGAATAGCCCAATAGATCGATCAGAAAGAATAACTTTGAGGTGGTTTCGTACCCTACAATAATCTCTTCGTTTGTTCTCCGCTATTAGTTACTTTGGAGTGATTCTTTGTTGCACATTGAGGGATTGTTATATGATCTAATTATGTTATCATTATTGAGAGAACTTGCACTAGTGAAAGTATGAACCCTAGGCCTTGTTTCGAAGCATGGCAATACCCTTTTTCGCTCACTTTTACCACTTGCTACCTTGCTGTTTTTATATTTTCAGATTATCAAAACCTATATCTACCATCCATATTACACTTGTATCACCATATCTTCGCCGAACTAGTGCACCTATACAATTTACCATTGTATTGGATGTGTTGGGGACACAAGAGACTCTTTGTTATTTGGTTACAGGGTTGTTTGAGAGAGACTATCTTCATCCTACGCCTCCCACTGATTGAGAAACCTTAGGTCATCCATTTGAGGGAAATTTGCTATTGTCCTACAAACCTCTGCACTTTTTTCTTCCGATGAAGGGCGCTTTTATTATCTCAAAATGTAGCATCAAAGTGATACAAAGCATTAAGAGTATCACCTGGCCTCTGCATAACTAGGATGCACACAGCCAAACACCAGTAGTCTGATAAACAGAAAGATAAAAGACCGACAATTCGGCAACAGTAGAGTCCATAGACCGACACTATGCCTATGTCGAAAGAGATGATGGACCGAGCCGGAGATTATGCTGCTATTCATGTTGGGTAAAAACCTCTGTAGCCACCTGCTCCAACAGTGTACACACCGCCTTGAACAACGGTTGGTACTCCGCTCGTTGTAGTGTACACCACGTACGAAGCCAGTGCGTACAACAGAAAATAACCTGCAAAGGAGAAACCATTTTTTGTCATTAAAAACAACGTCATTTCTACATAGCCAAAGTGACCATAGTAAGGCATATGCTCCCACCCTTATTAGCGTTTTGTACCTATTTGAAATACCGTGCAGCCAATGATCAAAAATATTGGCAACACTTGTGGGGGATACAAATTTGACGCTATTTGGATGGCTGACCACGTAGTACGCGCAAACTTACAGTAAAGAAAGAGGTGTTTAATTATCTCATCATGAGTACAAAAACAACACTTCTTACTTCCCGACCAGTTGCGTCGTGCGAGGTTGTCTTCTGTTAGCACAACTCCCCTACGGAGATACCACATGAATATTTTGACTTTAAGTGGTACCTTCGCTTTCCAATTTTTTTGTTATTACTCACCGGTACCTCAGGATACGTGAGTGCACGATACATAGAGTCTACTGTGAAAGACCCCGATGTAGTAAGGTTCCAGCGAAACACATCACGACCTTGTGTCAGGATAATCAAATCCAGACGGGACAATAGATTATTCCATGACATAAGTCGGGTGCCAATCAAATCCCGCCTGAACGAAATATTTGGTGGGGATGAACTGAGAACTTGCGCAATAGTATTATTCTTATCGCGTGCAATGTTATATAAGGCTGGGTATTTTTCTTGGAGGCTAGCATTGCCTAGCCAGATGTCTTCCCAAAAACGAATCTCCGACCCGTCCTTTATCGCGAAAGACCCAAAGCGAAAGAGATGTTTCATTGCCGCCATTAGGCTGGCCCAAAAGTGTGAGTCTCCGGGTTTCCAATATACCCGAGACACTGCCTTTTGGCCTATATACTTATTGCTCAGCATGGTTTGCCAAACACCATCCTTAGTAAGAAGTTTGAACAACCATTTACTAAGTAGGGCCTCATTCTTGACCTGCACATCATGAATACCGAGGCCGCCCTGGTCTTTCGGCTTACAAACCACACTCCATTTGGCCAGCCTATATTTTTTCTTTTCACCATCTCCTTGCCAAAAGAACCTGGACCTAAAATAAAACCCCACCTTGATCAATAAAGCTTTCATCTTATATTCGCAATATCCAGATTGCAATCTTAGTTTCTTGCTTGTTCTTCATTTGCTTGCAGGAAATAGACCTTCGTGGTGAGGTTGATCATGCTCCGGCGTGGTCAATAACCTCTCGGAGTTGGTTTAGCGATTGCTAAGGCACGACGTCCTCACACGTTCGTAGTCGGATCATCAAAGTCGACCTCCACCAAAGCGATATCCATCATCTCATCGAAAGATGGGACACCTTTGCCTCTATCAAGTGGAGGCCCAACAACATCTACAAGAAGAAGGTTGCGTAGTAGACATCACTAATACCGACAAGCGCGCTCTAGAGACAACGGGACATCACAGCAAGAACAACGACATGGCATTTTCGCAACATGGGTGGCTCAGGCTCCTGGCATAAGGCCCCTCCCAACACTCCACCTTGTACAGGTGCTAAGGTTGCCAACTAAGCAAAAAATCTATTGTGGCATGATAGTTAAGAAAAGAGAGAGGGTAGTATGGTGACCCCAGGAAGAAATGGTGCTAAGCACGTGTACCTAGGTGGAAGCACAATTCTAAGTCTACAACTAATTAAATGCATGAAGCTTGGCACCCAAAAGTTTAGCACCTTTGCATTGGGGACTTGAGTTGTTAAGGCATTTACTATACTTAGCACCTCATCTAAGCACCTTTACACCGGAGGAGGTCTAAGCAGAAATCGAGATCCCACCCTAAGGAGCAGCGCCCAACACCACCCGAGGATGATGCTTCTCGGACAATCTATCAGACCAGGTGCAACACGCCACGTCCCCAGCGCCACTATGAGATGTTAGGCAAGCAGGAGGCTCGACTAAGCGAACTGATAACCCACAAGTATAGGGGATCACAAAAGTTTTCGAGGGTAGAGTATTCAACCCAAATTTATAAATTCGGCACAAGGGGAGCCAAAGAATATTTGCAAGTATTAGCAACTGAGTTGTCAATTCAATCACACCTGGAGATTAATTATCTGCAGCAAAGTGATCAGTAGCAAAGTAGCATGATAGTTTTGATAGTAGTAGCAACAACAATAGTAACGGTAACAGTGATAGCAATGATTTGGTAGCAAGTGCAACAGTAACAATAGCAATAGTAACTTAGCAAGAACAATATAAGAGAAATTCGTAGGCATTGGATCGGTGAATTGTTGGATGATATTCATCATGTGACAGTTACAACCTAGGGTGATACGACACTAGCTCCAGTTCATAAATATAATGTAGGCATGCATTCCGTAAATAGTTATACGTGCTTATGAAAATAACTTGTATGACATCTTTTGTCCTACCCTCCTGTGGCAGTGGGGTGCATAAGGAAACTAAGGGATATTAAGGCCTCCTTTAGTAGAGTAAGGGAACAAAGCATTAGCACATAGTGAATACATGAACTCCTCAAATTATGGTCATCACCAGAAAGTATCCCGCATATTGTCACTACAGGGTTTACGGATCATAACACGTAATAGGTGAATATGACTTGCAAGATCGGATCTAGAACATAGATATAATGGTGATAACATAAATAGTTCAGATCTGAATTCATGGCACCCCGGCCCAAAGTGTCAAGCATTAAGCATAGCAAAGTCATAACAACATCAATCTCAGAACATAGTGGATACTAGGGATCAAGCCCTAATAAAACTAACTCGATTACATGATGAATCTAATCCAACTCCTCACCGACCAGCAAACCTACGAAGGAATAACTCACTCCCGGTGGAGAGCATCATGGAATTGGTGATGGAGGAGGGTTGGTGATGACGAAGACCGAAGATTCACCTCTCCGGAGCCCCAAACGGACTCCAGATCTTGCCTCCCGATGAAGAACGAGAGGTGAAGGCGACTCCGTATCGCGAAACGAGATAATTCTTCCTCCCTGAATTTTTCTCCGAAAATAGGATTTTATAGCGTCGAAGCTAGGGTCTGCGGGGCCACCATGTGGGGACAACCCACCTGGGTGCGCCTGGAGGGGGGCGCGCCCTGGTGGGTTGTGCTCACCAAGGCCCCCCCCCTCCGCTGGTTCTTGGCTCCAGTATTTTTCTTTATTTATATAAAAAATCCTTGCAAAATTTCGTTCCAATCCGAGAACTTTTATTTCTGCACAAAAACAACACCATGATAGTTGTGCTGAAAACAGCGTCAGTCTGGGTTAGTTTCATTCAAATCATGCAAATTAGAGTCCAAAACAAGAGGAAAAGCATTAGGAAAAGTAGATACGACAGAGATGTATCACAAACAAGCCAAGGACAGGTACCGAGCAACATTCTCCGAGTATGACGAGCCTATCAGCATCAATGATGTGTGCCATACCATTGACGCTCCCCGAGGAGTAGGGGGCCATCCACTTTGTGCCCTCCTTGTTTCTTTGATAGAATTGTCGCGCATTTTTCAACCAATTGAAATATCACAAGTTGTGCTAAATATGATTGAGGTAGTCCTGGACTAAGGGGTCCTCGGGCGTCCAGCCTGTAAGCCATGGGCCGGACTGATGGTCTGTGAAGATACGAAGACCGAAGACTGCCCCCGTGTCCGGATGGGACTCTCCTTGGCATGGAAGGCAAGCTTGGCGACCAGATATGTAGATTCCTTTCTCTGTAACCGACCTTGTGTAACCTTAGATCCTCTCGGTGTCTATATAAACCAGAGGACTTAGTCCGGATAGGGGACTCATCATCATAGCCGTACAAGCTAGACCTCTAGGGTTTAGCCATTACGATCTCGAGGTAGATCAACTCTTGTAATACTCATATCCATCAATATCAATCAAGCAGGACGTAGGGTATTACCTCCATAGAGAGGGCCCGAACCTGGGTAAACATCGTGTCCCTTGTCTCCTGTTACCATCGACCTTAGGCACACAGTTCGGGACTCCCTACCCGAGATCCGCCGGTTTTGACACCGACATTTGTGCTTTCATTGAGAGTTCCTCTATGGTATCACTAAAAGGTTTGATGGCCCCTTCGATCGTCAATAATGGCGCTGTCCAAGGAGAAACTTTCCTCCCCGGACAGATCTTCGTGTTTGGCGGCTTCGCACTGCGGGCCAACTCGTTTGGCCATCTGGAGCAGATCGAAAGCTACACCCCTGGCCATCAGGTCAGATTTGGGAGCTTGAACTACGTTGCGGACATCCGTGGAGACTTGATCTTCGCCAGATTCAAGACCGTGGTAGCCGCTCCCTATCACCCAAATGATCATGACCTAAATCTGTCATCTGGCCGCATCCAGGAGATTGCTTGTGTAACCGCTCTTGCCCTAGATCCGGAGCAAGCCCGCCATCCAAGGATGGGAGGATTGACCCCACTACGGAGGCCGCAGATTCCACGGCATTGGAGCCGCACATAGACTCAACCTCTCATGATGTCTTGGTCACCGGAACTCCGGACTCGCCTTCGGCCGTAAGTTTCGAACCATGTGAGCCCGCGGACGCCGAGCATGATCATTTATCGATCTTCGAATTCAACGCCGCGGACATCTTCCAGCACTCGCCTTTGGGCGATGTGCTAAACTCGTTAAAGAACCTGTCCTTGACAGAGGACTCACAACCGAAGTATATCCGGCTCGAACTAGGGGCTAACGGTGGAGAATTTTGCTTCCCACCCGCCACCCACTTCATAGCCACGGTCGAGGATTTGACCGATGAACTTGACTACGACTCCGAGGACATCGACGGTATGGACGACGATGCCGGGGAAGAAGAGGTCCAGAACCCGCCGTTCACCGGACGCTGGACGGCCACTTCCTCGTATGATGTATACATGGTGGATGCACCAAAGGAGAACATCGGCGAGGACAAGGAAGATCCAGCTAAGGATAAACCTTCTGAAATGCAGTCCAAGCACCGGCGTCAGCGGCGCCGCTCTAAGTCACGCCGCAGCAAAGACAGCAGTACCGACACAGGAGAAGACAACACTCCAGAAGGTGCCGAAGACAACGAAAACCCCGTCGGTACAACTAACGAACAAGATGAATGGGAAGGTGGGCATGTTAGCTCCGGTAAACAGGCCACGCATGAAGATTCGGAGGACGATAACTACCTTCCGCTCTCCGAGGATGAGGTGAGCCTTAGCACCGAGGATTTCATCGTGCCTGAGGAACCTCTTGAGCAGGAGCGCTTCAAGCGCCAGCTAATTGCCACTGCAAGGAGCCTGAAAAAGAAGCAGCAGCAGCTTCAAGCTGACCAAGATCTTCTCAATGATAAATGAACCGATGTCCTAGCAACCGAAGAGTACGGCCTCAAGCGCCCAACCAAAAGCTACCCAAAGCGCAAACTGCTACCTCAGTTTAACGAGGAGGCGCCGAACTACATACCTCCATCGTACAATGCGGCGGATCGACCACCACGTGGTTGAGACAAAACGGCAACTCACGCCGAACACCAGCCAGCCCCGCCTCAGCACATAGGCAGAGGTAAATTAGCCCATGGGCATACATATGACCTCCGGCGAACCCTGAACAACAAACCAGGACACACTAGATCAATCTACGGATCACGAGGGTGTGGCTCAACACGCGACGACGGCCACCTATTCGGACATGACAAACTTAGTCACGCGCGGGCCGAAAACCGCAGACAGACTCCATCCGAGCTACTTCGCGATACGGCCCGATATAGAGGCGCCGCACACCCTCATTGCTTCACTGATGAGGTCCTGGATCATGAATTCCCAGAAGGGTTCAAACCTGTGAATATAGAATCATACGATGGAGCCACGGACCCCGTGGTGTGGATCGAAGACTTCATTCTCCACATTCATATGACCCGCGGTGATGACCTCCACCCATCAAATACCTCCCTTTAAAACTCAAAGGGCCAGCTCGGCACTGGCTCAACAGTCTGCCTGCAAATTCTATTGGCAACTGGGAGGACTTAGAAGAGGCCTTCCTCGATAACTTCCAAGGTACATATGTTCGACCTCCGGACGCTGATGACTTAAGCCATATAGTTCAACATCTCGGAGAGTCCGCCATGAAATTTTGGACTAGGTTCTTAACTAAAAAGAACCAAATCGTCGATTGTCCGGATGCCGAAGCCCTAGCAGCCTTCAAACACAGTATCCGCGACGAATGGCTTGCTCACCACCTCGGCTAAGAAAAGCCAAAATCCATGGCAGCCCTCACGGGACTCATGACCCGCTTTTGTGCGGGCGAGGACAGTTGGTTGGCTCGTAGCAAAAACAATGCAAGCGACGCCGGCACCCCTGAAGCTAAAACTAGCAAAGAGAAGTCTTGACGCAACAGATACAAGCGTCGAAACAATAGTGATAACATCGAGGACACGACAGTCAATGCCGGATTCAGAGGCCCTAAGTCCGGTCAGCGGAAGAAGACGTTCCAAAAGAACAATTCAGGCCCATCCAGCTTAGACCGCATACTCGATCGTCCGTGCCAGATTCATGGTACCCTAGACAAGCCACCCAATCATACAAATAGAGATTGCTGGGTTTTTAAACAGGCCAGCAAATTAAACGCCGAGAATAGTGAAAAGGGATCGCAAAGCAAGGACGATGACGAAGAGCCCCAACAACTGAACACAGCGGGACAGAAGAAGTTTCCCCGTCAGGTCAAAATGGTGAACATGATATATGCTACCCACATCCCCAAGAGGGAGCGCAAGCGTGCGCTCAGGGACGTCTACACGATAGAGCCAGCCGCCCCAAAATTTAATCCATGGTCGTCATGCCCAATCACTTTTGATTGCCGGGATCATTCGACCAGTATCCGACACAGTGGCTTAGCCGCACTGGTCTTAGACCCAATAATTGATGGGTTCCACCTGACTCGCGTCCTTATGGATGGAGGTAGCAGCCTTAATCTGCTCTATCAGGATACAACGCGAAAAATGGGCATTAAGCCATCAAGGATCAAGCCTACAAGGACTACCTTTAAAGGAGTCATACCAGGCATAGAGGCCCGCTGTACTGCCTCAATCACACTCGAGGTTGTCTTCGGATCTCCTGACAACTTCCAAAGCGAGGAGTTAATCTTCGATATCGTCCCATTTCGCAGTGGCTACCACGCACTGCTCGGACGAACTGCGTTCGCTCGATTCAATGCAGTACCATACTATGCTTATCTCAAGCTCAAGATGCCCGGTCCACGTGGCGTCATAATAGTCAATGGAAATACGGAACGCTCCCTCCATACAAAAGAGCACATAGCTGCCTTAACAACAGAAGTACAGAGCAGCCTTCTCAAGCAGAACCTTAACTCGGCTTCCGAGCCCACGGACACCGTTAAGAGGGTCCAAACTACTCTGCAGCAGGAGAGCTCGGCTCGTCAGGAGCTCGACTAACAATTCGGCCTCTGTCGCAGTTCTGATCAAGTGGTGGCATTCCTGCCGTGCGTACATAACTATGCGCTCAAAATCCCATGGGCATCGACGGAGGCATAGCTAGCTTGTGGTCCGTAGTACGGCTCAACCGATGTCGGATACACATATACTTTCATTTTTACTTGTTTCCTTTTTAGGTCTCAATCCCACAGGCACCATCTGATGGCCTGGTCATCGGTCCCCTTGAAGGATAAACACACCAAGACGGCGAGAAACGCAGATGTATGGGGGACTTTTTAGGTGATTCCGTTAATGATAACTTTACCTGTTTTTCGGGACCCACATGCAGCTCTTCCTTGGTTTTGACATGTCAAATAGCCTATTGCTTATCGCACTACATGTATCAATGCACCTTGATGTACTAATTAAATTACAATGAGAACAGTTTGCGGCTGGAGCTGTATGACTCCAACTTTTTTGTACCTTTTCTGTTTTCTTCCCTTTTTTCCTTTTCAGCTCCCCTGTGGATAATCCTATCAGGTAGCACCTGTACACTTTGGTACGCTTGATGTTTGACAGGGGCTTCATAGCACCCCACATTATGGCAACAAAAGTCCGAACACTTTTTATAAGTACAGTTCGGCACCCCGAATTTAGCATTATATGCATTGGCTTCGAATCATGTCTTTGGTCAATAGTTGGGTTGCCCAGCTCCTGTGCTTGCTACCTTACGTTCCGCTATATCGGCTAAGGTAGTAAAGGGAGAACTACTGCAATTGTGCCTTGGTTTATCCAAAGGAGCACCTCAGTAGAGAAAGCTGAAAACTGACTGTCATGATGCGGCGCGAGCCGGTCAGTTGTTCGGAGGTTGCAAATCGTTGGAGATTTCTTCCGCATTACGCGAAGGATTGGTACTTCCCGATCAGACGCTTATAGCACTCTAGTTCGGATACTAGGGGCTGCGCCCATGTTTTTATTGTCGCACTCCTATGGCTAAGTGAGGGCGTTACAACAGCATAGTCTGGTTGCCTGGTTCGTTGCGCTAAACAACTCCTTCAAGGACCATATAATTGGATCAAGATTGTTTAGGTTCCATCCCGAACATCCCCGTACTACCTACATGGGGGCAAAAGCCGACGACTGGTTAACCCTCAGATTTCATACAACACGGCCGCACAGGAAGTAAAAATTAAAAAACATAACAAGCATTATATGGCATAAACACTTTGTTTTACAAGGTAGAGGGAGCTTGAGTACATTCACTCAAAGATAATGTCTTTTGCACAATGATCCGCAACAATGCGGGATCCCTCCAGGACACCATCAAAATATAACTCGGGTCGGCGGTGCTCCTTGCCCTCAGGTGGCCCCTCGGTCATTAGCTTCTTGGCATCCATCTTCGCCTAATGCGTCTTGACGCGGGCAAAGGCCATCCGTGCACCTTCGATACAGACCGACTGCTTTATCACCTCAAGACGTGGGCAGGCATCAACAATCCGCTTCACAAGTCCAAAGTAGTTACTGGGCATCGGTGCGGTAGGCCATAATCGGACTATAAGCTCCTTCATGGCCAGCTCGGCCGCCTTGTGCAGCTCGACCACCTGTTTCAGCTAGTCAATGAAGGACAACAGATGTTCTGGTCCAAGATATTGAGACCAGAACAGCTTCTCCGTAGAACTCCCTTCTTCGGCTAGATAGAACTCGGCAGCATCTGATATGCTATGCGGAAAATCCGTAAACACCCCTGGAGAACTCCAATTTCGGGTAAGTAATAGTAACATTTCCTTCACAGACTTGCTTTGCATAATGAAAGCCTTACCGCCGCGATCTTCCGGGCCGCCTAGATTTCCTGAAGGGCGCTCTGGGCTTCAGCTCGAGCCTCCTGTGCACTTTGGAGGGCCTTCGCAAGTTCGGACGCTTGCGTATTGTAATCGCGCTCCAAGGACTCGCACTTCTTGACGGCGTCCTGGAGCTCTTGCTGAACCTCGCCAACCCGGGCCTCTCGTGCTTCTCGCGCGCGGTGCGTTCCTTGGCCGCTTTGTCCTCGGCCCGCTTTAAGTCCTTCTTGAGGGCCGTCACCTCGGTCGTGGCCCCTAATAAAGTTCATGGCACTTTAGTCATCACGAACCATTCATCCTTCCTAAACATACACACAGGTTACTTCATACCTTTACTGTCCTCCAGCTGCTTCTTCACGAGGCCGAGCTCTTTCCCGGTCTGCTCCAGGTTCTGCTTCAGTCCGGAGACCTCCGCAGTGTGAGCGGCAGCAGCCAGCAGCGACACCTGCTTATTCACAAAGGCATATTATGTTAGACTCCCGCGAAAATTATTTTGATCCCCTGTTCGGCTTTTCCTTTCCTGACACCGAACAGAGCATCAGGGGCTACTATCCACATTGTGATATTTTTTCTACAATTGTTGCCTCAAAGCCTGTTAAAAGGCTAGTGCAGGCCTCGGTCAATGCGCTTTTGGCAGACTGAAACTTTTCGATCACCGTACCCATAAGGACACGGTGCTCATCCACAATGGCAGCGCCTCGTAGCGCCTTCAGCAGATTGTCCGATGCCTCTAGTTGGACAGAGGTCATCAGTGGAACAGACACAGCTCCTCCTTTCAGGGAAGGCCGTTCGCTGGACTCTGGAGCCGTATAGGTCTCCAGAATGGTATCCGACTGAGGGCCGAAGAGAACTTGGCCCCCACTGCCAGTCCCCATGGGGCCTTTTTCCCCCATGTGTCCGGCAGCCGAGGAGTCATCCTGTGGCGCCACCTTAACGACTTTTGGAATCTCCCTGGTTTTGGAAGATCCTTTGGGACGCCACCTTGTCATCACCCTTGGGTGAGGCAGAATGAGCGGGCGGCGGAGACATGCTAGCCATCTCCTTTGAGTCTAGCGAACCCTCTGTCGAAGATCGAGGGGAGCTGTCGCGGGCCGGACTGTAATGTCATAGTTGAAACATATTAAACTGGAAAGGCCAATGATTGGGAGGTGCATAGGGTTTTGGTACTTACAAGGCAGCCCGAGGCTTGGTCTGGGGCATTCGCTCCAGACTACTTTCTACATCCCATGCGGAGTTATCCGCAAGGGAGCCCTTCCCCCTCTTGGGCGCCTTCGCCTCCAGATTCGTGGAGGCCTCTCTTTTCTTCTTTCCCCCCTCCGGGGGAAGTCACTTTCTTCTTCCTCCTCGCCGTCGCCTTCGGCGACCGAAGAGTCAGTCTCGTCTTCGGACGGCATGTCCGAAGCGCCCTTTCGGCAAAGACCACTCCTGCTCCCTTTTGCCGTCTTCTTGGCCTTCTTCTCCGGCACATCATAAGGCGTCGGGAATAGCAGCTTCGTTAGGAGTGGGGTCTCCTCATCTTCGGGAAGTGGAGCGGGACAATTAATCCGCTCCGCTATGTCTATCCAGGCCTGAAAATTCATAGGAAGGCTTAGACTCCTTCCCAAAATATGCTAGTAAAGGCTATACCTTGAATACATGAAAGAACTTACTGAATTGGCCCGGCGCTTTAAGTTGAGCCCACGATCTTCGTCATGGGCGGTGGTGTCTCGCCGGCCTTGAAGAGCACTTTCTAGATATCTTCGTGCGTTGTGCCGAAGAGCTCTCGTAGCGTCTGGTGCTGGGCCGAATCAAACTCCCACAAATAGCAAGTCCGGTGCTGGCACAGAAGGATCCGGGGAATGAGCATAACCTGGATCACATTGACGAGTTTGATCCTCTTGGTTAGCATGTTCTGAACGCACATCTAGAACCCAGTCAGCTCGCTCGAAGAGCCCCAGGCGAGGCCCTTCTCTTGCCAGGGGGTAAGTCGTAGTGGAGTTTCGGATCGGAATTCGGGGGTCGCTGCCCAGTTGGTGTCGCGCGGCTTGGTGATGTAGAACCACCCCGACTTCCGCCCCTTCACTGTCTCCATGAAGGAGCCTTCAGGCCATGTAACATTGGGCATCTTGCCCACCATGGCGCCTCTGCACTCTGCTTGTTGGCCTCTCACCACCTTCGGCCTTACATTGAACGTCCTCAGCCATAGGCCAAAGTGAGGCGGGATATGGAGGAAAGCCTCGCAAACGATTATGAATGCTGAGATGTTGAGGACAAAATTGGGGGCTAGTTCATGGAAGTCTAGCCCGTAGTAAAACATCAGTCCGCGGACAAATGGGTGGAGAGGGAATCCCAGCCCACGGACGAAGTGTGCGAGAAATACAACCCTGTCATGGGGCTCTGGGGTAGGGACGATCTTTCCTTCGGCCGGGAGACGGTGAACAATCTCCTTAGCTAGGTATCCGGCCTCTCGAAGCTCCTTGACGTCTTTCTTCTTGACAGAAGAAGCTATCCACTTGCCACCAGCTCCTGATCCGGACATGGTTGGAGTGTTTTCTTCAGCGGGGGAAGCTAGAACTTGGGCGCTGGATCTCAAGAGTGGAAAGGCAGGAAGAAGGCGTGGGGGAAGAAGGAGGAATCTTATCTCCTTATAAGGGCAGTGAATATTGAACGCCACCCCACTCGCCTCAAAATTCGCCTGCTTCCGAGGGCTGTGTAAACGGCACGGTTGGGTTACCCACGCCCGTATTGATGAGAATACCGTAATAAGGGGACACGATCTCTGCTTTGACATGACGTGCCAATGGCAACCGCGTCTCAAAACATGGAGCGACAGGCAAAAAATGGTTCGAAATTATGACCGGATGGACGTGATGTCATGTTGTAAAAGTTGTCAGCAGATTGGACTCATGTATTATTATATTCTCTCTATGGTTGTATGTGGTGTGTGTTACAGGTCCGGATACGACCAATTCGTCCGAAGACTATTTTGGAGTTCGGAAGGAGGAACCCGCCTTGCAATGCCGAAGACAACACTACGCGCCGGATAGCTTGTCATTGAAGCCAGGTTCAGGGGCTACTGAGGGAGTCCTGGACTAAGGGGTCCTCGGGCGTCCGGCCTGTAAGCCATGGGCCGGACTGATGGGCTGTGAAGATACGAAGACCGAAGACTGCACCCGTGTCCGGATGGGACTCTCCTTGGCGTGGAAGGCAAGCTTGGCGACCAGATATGCAGATTCCTTTCTTTGTAACTGATACATCTCCAACATATCTATAATTTTTGATTTCTCCATGCTATATTATCTACTGTTTTGGACATTATTGGGCTTTATTATCCACTTTTATATATTATTTTTGGGACTAACCTATTAACCGGAGGCCCAATCCAGAATTGTTGTTTTTTTGCCTGTTTTAGGGTTTCGAAGAAAAGGAATATCAAACGGAGTCCAAACGGAATGAAGCCTTCGGGAACATGATTTTCTCAATGAACAAGACCCGGGAGACTTGGACCCTACGTCAAGAAAGGAAACAGGAGGCCACGAGGTAGGGGGGCACGCCCACCCCCACTAGGCGCGCCCTCCACCCTCGTGGGCCCCCTGTTGCTCCATCGACGTACTCCTTCCTCCTATATATATCCACGTACCCCCAAACGATCAGATACAGAGCCAAAACCCTAATTCCACCGCCGTAACTTTCTGTATCCACGAGATCCCATCTTGGGGCCTGTTTCGGAGCTCCACCGGAGGGGGCATTGATCGCGGAGGGCTTCTACATCAACACCATAGCCCCTCCGATGAAGTGTGAGTAGTTTACCTCAGACCTACGGGTCCATTGTTAGTAGCTAGATGGCTTCTTCTCTCTTTTTGGATCTCAATACAACGTTCTCCCCCTCTCTTGTGGAGAACTATTCGATGTAATCTTCTTTTTGCGGTGTGTTTGTTGAGATCGATGAATTGTGGGTTTATGATCAAGTCTATCTATGAACAACATTTGAATCTTCTCTGAATTCTTTTATGTATGATTGGTTATCTTTGCAAGTCTCTTCGAATTATCAGTTTGGTTTGGCCTACTAGATTGATCTTTCTTGCAATGGGAGAAGTGCTTAGCTTTGGGTTCAATCTTGCAGTGTCCTTTCCCAGTGACAGTAGGGGCAGCAAGGCACGTATTGTATTGTTGCCATCGAGGATAACAAGATGGGGTTTTCTTCATATTGCATGAGTCTATCCCTCTACATCATGTCATCTTGCTTAAGGCGTTACTCTATTTTTAACTTAATACTCTAGATGCATGATGGATAGCGGTCGATGAGTGGAGTAATAGTAGTAGATGCAGGCAGGAGTCGGTCTACTTGTTTCGGACGTGATGCCTATATACATGATCATACCTAGATATTCTCATAACTATGCTCAATTATGTCAATTGCTCAACAGTAATTTGTTCACCCACCGTAGAATACTTATGCTCTCGAGAAGCCACCAGTGAAACCTATGGCCCCCGGGTCTATCTTTATCATATTGATCTCTTACTACTTAGTTATTTCCTTTTCTATTTACTTTGCCTTTATTTTACTTTGCATTTTTATCATAAAAATACCAAAAATATTATCTTATCATATCTATCAGATCTCACTCTCGTAAGTGGCCTTATAGGGATTGACAACCCCTATTTGTGTTGGTTGCGAGGATTTATTTGTTTTGTGCAGGTACGAGGGACTCACGCGTAGCCTCCTACTGGATTGATGCCTTGGTTCTCAAAAACTGAGGGAAATACTTACGCTACTTTGCTGTATCATCCCTTCCTCTTCGGGGAAAACCAACGCAGTGCTCAAGAGGTAGCAGTAACCGACCTTGTGTAACCCTAGATCCTCCCGATGTCTATATAAACCGGAGGACTTAGTCCGGATAGGGGACTCATCATCATAGCAATACAAGCTAGACCTCTAGGGTTTAGCCATTATGATCTCGAGGTAGATCAACTCTTGTAATACTCATATCCATCAATAAGCAGGACATAGGGTATTACCTCCATAGAGAGGGCCCGAACCTGGGTAAACATTCTGTCCCTTGTCTCCTGTTACCATCGACCTTAGACGCACAGTTCGGGACCCCCTACCCGAGATCTGCCGGTTTTGACACCGACAATGATGACACCTCAGATCACACGATTTGGATTGGTGACTATACCCTTGTGGTCCAGGCGGCAAACGATAATTATTACCACGTGGTGAATCACTTGCCCCTCATGTTGAAAGGACCATTTCAGTCTTGGTTATACACCCTCAAACCCGACTCCACTGGAAGCCGAGCAGACCTCTAGGTTGAATTCATGGCAAATTTCTGAGGTACATATGTCAGACCAGTCGATGTCAGTGACATGGACAATATGAGGCAAGGAAAGCAGGAATCGATACGCAGTTACTGGACCCATTTCATCAGAAAGAAAGAAAAATGAGATTGTCGAGTACAACGACACTAGGCTATTGTCGCATTCAAGCATGACACCAATGACGAGTTCCTCGCAAGGTACCTCAATCACTACAAGGCCAAGACCGTGCCCGAGCTCATGGAGATGATGACAAGATTTTGTGCTTGTGAGGACACGTGGCTTGCAAAGAAGAGGAGCGAGGGTGACGACCCGGTCCACCTGACACTACTGCAGGATGCTGCTAACGCGACACTACGATCAGAGATCCTTTGACGAAACTGTGTGCGATGCATTAATCGCAAACAGTGGTGTAAAAACCATCAAAAAGTGTGCAAAATGTTTGCGATGGTGGAGCCATCAAACACGCTTTCGATTTTAGTTGCGTGTGCGATGCAGGGCACACGGTTAATCAATTCGAACTGTTTGCGATGAGGCTGAACAACAGAAATGGACAGCCATATCAATGTGTGTGCGATATGTGGCACACAATCCTCTCCGATGAACTGTTTGCTATTAGGGAGTGCAACAGAAATGGTTAACCAGATCAAGGTGTGTGTAATATACGACATATGGTTCACTCGGACGAACTATTTTTGATTAGGGAACACAACAGAAATGGTTCAACTTAACAAGATGTGTGTGATGTGCGGCATATAGTTCACGTCGATGAACTGTTTGCGATTGGCCAATAAAACACAAATGAGTCGTGTAAACAAGATGTGTGCGATACGTGGCAAACAGCCGACTCGGATGAACTGTTTGCGATGAGAAATTACAACACAGATTGTTAATACAGTTAGTTCGTGTGCGATTCTGTGTGTACAAAAAACTTTGAAAAATGCAAACTAGTTTCTTAAAGTGGCTAGGAGTATCGCACATGATGTGTCAGCGAGTACTCGTGTGCGATGATTAGTAAGTTACAGATACGTTTCCTTATGTTAGCATGTGTGTGAATTTGCAATATGGACAGTTAATATGCAAGTTCCTTCTGGACATCGGGCACACGCTTAAACTCAATGAACTGTGTATGATACTAATACTTTCCATGAAAATTTAAGAACTTTGGTAACAGCATTTGAGTAACGTATGTATAATGATTACACTATTGGACAAAAGGAGGATCTTCGTAACACGGTTTTGACAACCATATGGTCCATATCTACATACTTAACACAGTAACAGCTAGCACATTTTCAGAGGCTGAGGGCCAAAAACCACAACTATCCGCTGGAAGCAACTTGATCATGGCGACTCGACATCTCGTCAATGAAAAGGAAGAGCCCTCCTGTGCCTTGGTAGAGCATGAGTAGAATAGTGTTTCCAATTTTCCAATATGGATGTATTGCCACGCAAGCGAGAACTTGTTAATTTGAATGGTTCCATTTCCACGGGAAATGCAGTAGCTTGCAATCACTTTGGTGTTATTAGCAGGCACAAGTTTAATTCGACCACGCCGGGAAATCGACCTAGGAACTGCTATAGTGGGCAATTTCTGTTGAAATGTAGAAAATAAACCAATTGTAACATATCGTTGAAGATATATATAGTTTATGAGCATCAACATTAAAATAAGACTTCTACCAGCGTTTTGTGCACACAATTGGTCTTGTTCAATGTGTGCATCATAGGTATAATTAATCCCATCCAAAATTCAGCGTTCATAGGCTATGCTATCTCTGTCAGATTATCAACAAAGTTTATGACATGCTTCAAGTCCTTCCAGTGAAATTTGGTACGCTTAGTAACATACAGACCGTTCACTATGCATCCAACATATCGTGCTTAAAAGGTCGAAAGGTATTATTTATTCAGAACATGGCAAAAGAATATATAGTGCACATAAATTGGTAAATAGAATTTTTTACTGCATAGGAGCGGAGTCGGAAAATGAAATCACAATTGGTTGCTTAAATAGTAATCAATTATTCATAATAAATACGCCGATTTTGCTAAGTAATATGACAACATGGAGAAAGTTGAAAGGATACTAACCTCGATCAGACTTTGATCAGTTGATGACGTTGGGGAAGCAAACATCCATGTTAATTATACCAGGTTTTGGTGCATGCACTAGAATTTTATTGCCAGCTTTCAGTTCATAACACTTAGACATTTTTCTCCAAAGGTCCGCATTAAAATAGGAGTGACCATCTTTATCAAGTTTCATGCTAACCATCATTGGAAATCCATGTTGCATTGTCAATATGACATCCCGGGAGTCATCAACAAAGTAAAGCCCAAAATTTCCTTCTACTCCTGTTCTTGCAAAGCAAGGGATGTACTGCTTGAAATGAAAATTAAGACCGTAAATTAGATATATTGAAATAACAGAGCAAGATGCAAATATGGGAGTAACTGACAGAAAATATCAATATATAGATGAAAGCAAAGTACAAAAACATATAATTAAAAATATATAATGTAACAAAGATTTGATGCAAATATGTAGATAATGTAGCAACAGACGGTATATGTTCACAAATTTAGGCCATGTCGACCGTGGAAGGTTGAGATTGAACATACCGAGCACTCCCTGAAGTCATCTAGAATGGTGAGATAGAACTTCGTTTCCGACTGGCCGCGACCACACTTGCTCGATTTGTGCTCACACTGTGGACACATGAATGAACGCCCACGAATCAGCTAGAAAAAAATGATTCCACGACGATTTTCGCTGGTTGATTAACAGCGATGAACGGACTGCGATAAGAGATGAGTGAATATTTCACTAAGTTGATTACCTTCTCCATGAGAAAAATCCCCGGCCCAATCCCGCCGAAAACCCCAGTCGACCAGAGTCTTGAATGTCGATGCAGATAGGCGGCGGAAAGCGGTAGGGGCAAAATTCCGTGCTGTTTGGAGCGCGACCTCCGCCCGCCGACAACAGCCGTCGAGCTTAGGGTGGCCGTCGCGATAGAAGTTGATGATGTGCAAAGTTGCACAGGAGTCCGCGGCGAGTGGGTGGGGACGAAGTGGTGTAGCGACCCGACACGAATGGATCAAGTCTCTGTGCATAAGTGTCATCCCTGGATCGGTAATGCTGACACAAACAGTACTTGAAGGATTTATAACAGAGTAGCAATCACACACTTATTACATCGAATGTCTCAAAAGAAAACTTATTACAATAAATATGGCTTAGGGCCATCTAAGTAAGATAACAGCAGAAGGCTTGGAAGATAAAGTGAGTCCATTAACTCCAACGACATAGCTGAGTGCACGACAAATGACCTAACACACATTACTCTTCGTCTAAAAAGTCCGCAACATGATATGTTGCAGCCCGAAACGGGTCAGCACATGGAATATGCTGGCAAGATAACACAGTAGAGCAATGAACAAGTAAATGCTCTCACTACATGCATATATGGCTGGTGGAGGTTCTATGGTTATAATGTTTTTGCGAAAAGCTAGTTTTTCCCTACAATAAAGGAATATAATTTATTTAACTACAAAGTTGGTTGAAAAACATTGAGAATGGTAACCCCATCTCAATCCCAATTAAAAGTAATTAACATCCCCGCAAATTAATTTAGAGTGATGAGATCCACATGATAATCCAAGAACCAGATACTCAAGATGTCCATAACCGGGGACATGGCTAACCATGATTAGTTTGTACACTCTGTAGAGGTTTGTGCACTTTCCCCCCACAAGACTCGATCTCCTCCGTTGTATTTCTCGCACTACATGGTGTTTCAGAAACGGATGACCGAGACACAGTCTTTCCGAAGATGTCCCCTTAACCGATGGATAGGCCGGTACACCTACAAACCCCTACATCTGCTTGCCCATCATGGAAAGGTTTCCCACAACTTACTCAACTATGCTAGAGCCCATAATAGCTTGTGGCTGCACACGGAAGTTTCTAGCATGAATAATATTATGATCCCTTTGAACCTGGGTGGCAAACCAAAAAGGATAGCACAAGTATATCCCCAGGTGCCCGCAATCAATCCACCCAGATGTGTGCTTAAGTAGCCCCCTTAAGTAAACCATTAATTAATAATCTCACATCTGTCATGGATACACTCAAACCCAATCCACGTCTACGAGCATAGCATGGCAATAAGTAGCATAACGCAGAAGTAACTCCCAGGGTTTGATAATAAAAAGGGTAATAGGTTCTACCTCATCATCTACTTCCCAAACCCACAAGTTAAGAGATCCTACTCATGCAATGTTTGAGGGTTTGAAACTAATGCATAAAAACTGGGTAAAAGGAATATGATCAAAGTGTTACTTGCCTTGCTGATGATCCGCAAAACCTAGTGACTCGTAGTAGCACGCTGCGCACTCCGGGAATTCTATCGCAAACAAACAATAGCATACATAAGCACTCAAGAAAATATGCATGGGTAAATATTGAATAAGAAGATTGAATCTGAAAACTCAACTGAAGAGATTCGATCTGGAAAAAGAATCAATTGAATCGGAGCTACGGAACTGAAACTACGGTAAAAAGAACTTCGAAAATAAATCTGCTTGAAACCAAATTTTAAAATTTCCAAAACATTGTTCAAGTTGATTAAAAATAAAGAGGCTTTCGATACGAAGATTTTGGCATTGGTTTCACTAGATTTGGACAAACGGTTAAGAAACGACGAGCGTTTGAAGATCAGGGGCTAATCTACGATAAAAATAATCGCGGATAGATCCCTGGCTGAAAATAAAAGAAAAAGAAAAGGCTAACGAACGAACGTTCGTTGTATGAACCTAATCGGCGAATACGCTTGTTAAAACGAACGAATGGACGAGCGCCCGCTAAATAAATAAATCGATCGAAAAAACCGATCTAATAGATTAAACTGAAAACTAAAAAAACCGAGGTTACCGAAGAAAACTGATCGGTCAACGGCGGCGGGGTCAATGGCGAGATCCGACGCGGCTTCGGTGGCTTCGGCGACAACGGGTGGCGGCGCGGCGGCAGTAGCGGCAGGCGGCGCGGCGCGCGAGGCGGCGACGCGGGTGGCGGCGCGGACTGGCGGCGGCGACTTGGGCCTCGGGGCCTCAGGCAGCGACTTTTAAAGCCTTGGTCGGAGGAGTCCGGCTCGGGCATGGCCCGTTAGGTCGGTTTAACTTTTTTTTAAAACAGATTCTGCCGGAAAAATCTTAGAAAATAAAATCAAAATCTAAAAATACCAAAACAAATTTTCACCGTCTAAATAGAATATTTAGAACAAAGTGAACATTTTCTTGGCCTAAAATGCAATTTTGGAAAATGCATTTTTTCTAATTCAAATAAAATAGCAATAAAATCCAAATAAAATTATTTGTTTGATTTTAATATTTTCCCTCCAATATTTCATTTATTTTGGAGAAGTCATATTATCACCTCTCATATATTTTAATCTCAAAATATTTTCGGATAGAAAAATAATTAAAACCAAAATGATCCTTGTTTCGATATTTGAGAAAAATTCAAATATGAAAACGATGAAATCCCCAACTCTCTCCGTGGGTCCTTGAGTTTCTTAGAATTTCGAGGATCGCAGAACGAAATGCAATAAAATATGATATGCATGAATGATCTATGTATAACATTCCAAATTGAAAATTTGGGATGTTACAAACCTACCCCCCTTAAGATGAATCTCGCCCTCGAGATTCGGGTTGGCTAGAAAATAGGTGTGGGTGGTCTTTCCGTAGATCATCCTCTCATTCCCAGGTGGCTTCATCGTCGATATGGTGGCTCCACTGAACTTTGCAAAACTTCACAACCTTACTGCGTGTAACTCGGCTGGCAAACTCGAGAATCTTGACAGGTTTCTCCTCATAGGTCAGATCACTTTCCAACTGAATTGCTTCCAGCGGCACTGTATCTCTGAGAGGAATATCGGCCATCTCTGCATGACACTTCTTTAACTGGGAAACGTGAAACACATCATGAACTCCTGGCAGTCCTTTGGGTAACTCCAACTTGTAGGCAACTTCTCCCATACGTTCCTAAACTTGGTATGGTCCTACGAATCTTGGGGCTAGCTTTCCCTTGACGCCAAAACGTTTAACTCCTCGCAGGGGTGACACATGAAGATATGCTCTATCTCCGATTTCGTAGACTACCTCCTTGCGTTTTCAGTCTGCATAACTTTTCTGCCTGGACTGAGCTACCTTCAGTCTGTCTCGGATCAACTTAACCTTCTCTTATGAATCCCTGATCAAATCTGGTCCAACCAACTGACGGTCTCCAACTTCATCCCACATCAACGGCTTCCTGCACCTTCTTCCATACAAAGCTTTGAAGGGTGCCATCTTTAGGCTAGCTTGATAACTGTTGTTGTAAGAGAACTCTGTGTAGGGCAAATTATCATCCCAACTAGAACCATAATCAAGCACACAAGCTCTCAACATATCTTCCAGAATCTGATTGACTCTCTCGGTCTATCCATTTGTCTGTGGATGAAAAGATGTACTGAACTCTAACCTGGTGCCCAGAGTCTGGTGCAGCTGGTGCCAAAACTTTGAAGTAAACTGGGTTCCTCTATCTGATACAATAGTCCTCGGAACTCCATGCAGACATACGATCCTGATCATGTATATCTTGGCCAATTTCACACTGGTATAGGTGGTTTTCACTAGGATAAAGTGAGCCACTTTGGTTAAGCGATCCACTACTACCCAAATGGAATCGTATCCCGATCGGGTCCTGGGTAATCGGTGATGAAATCCATGCCAAGCTTATCCCACTTCCATTCGGGTATCAGCATAGGCTGCAGTAATCCTGCTGGCTTATGATGTTCTACCTTCACTCTCTGACCTACATCACATATGGCTATATACTCTGCAATGTCCTTCTTCATACCCGTCCACCAGAAATGCTCCTTCAAATCCAAATACATCTTGGTGTTTCCGGGGTGTATTGAGTATGGCAAGCCGTGAGCTTCCTGAAGTATCAACTTCCTGATTTCTGCATTATTGGGCACGTAAACACGATCCTCAAACCACAAGGTGTCATGCTCATCCTCATGAAAACCTTTGGCCTTTCCTTTGCTCATCTTCTCCTTTATCTCAGCAATTTCCTTATCATCCTTCTGAGCTTCTCGATTTTTTCCCAATAATGTCAAATGAACTTCCATTGCTGCAACAAAACCTCTAGGGACTATCTCCAAACGAAGCTCCCTGAGATCTTCAGCTAACTCCTTTGGCAATCCTCCGCTCACGAGGGTATTGACGTAACTCTTCCGGCTCAGAGCGTCTGCTACGACATTGGCCTTGCCTGAATGATAGTGCAACTTCATATCATAATCCTTATATGAGCTCCAACCATCTCCTTTGCCTGAGATTCAACTCCTTCTGTGTGAAAATGTACTTCAAACTCTTATGATCCGTGTACACATCACAATGGTTTCCAATAAGAAAATGTCTCCAGGTTTTGAGTGCATGCACTACGACTGCTAACTCCAAATCATGTGTGGCATAATTCAATTCATGTGGTCGAAGCTGTCATGAGGCATACGAAACAACTCTTCCATCTTGCATAAGTACACTTCCAAGTCCTAAGCGAGACACGTCACAATACACTTGGAAATCCTTGCGTAAATCTGGCAGAATCAGCACTGGGGCTGTAGTCAAACGTTTCATCAACTCCTGAAAACTTGCCTCACATTCATTTGTCCATTTAAAATTGGTGTCCTTTTTCAACAACTCTGTCATGGGCTTTGCAATCTTAGAGAAATTCTCAATGAATCTCCGATAATATCCCGCGAGTCCTAGAAAACTGCGCATCTCTCCAACTGAGGTGGGTGCCAACCACTCAGTGACTGACTGAACCTTAGTAGGGTCTACTGCTATACCTTCTCTTGATATAACATGTCCAAGGAATCCAACTTCCTTCAACCAAAACTCACATTTGCTGAACTTGGCGTATAACTGATGTTCCCTGAGCTTCTCGAGAACTAAACGCAAATGCTCCTTATGCTCCTCTTCATTCTTCGAGTACACCAAAATGTCATCAATGAACACCACGACAAATTTATCCAAGAACTCCATGAACACCTTGTTCATACTCATGAACTAGGCAGGGGCGTTAGTCAATCCGAATGACATAACCATATACTCATACAGCCCGTACCTGGTGGTGAAAGCTGTCTTAGGTATATCCTGTTCTCGAATCTTCAGCTGGTGGTATCCTAATCGAAGATCGATCTTGGAAAAGACTTTAGCTCCTTGCAGTTGGTCAAACAAATCATTGATCATCGGCAGTGGGTACTTATTATTGATCGTCGCTTCATTCAATGCATGATAATCAACAACCATTCTCAGAGACTTATCCTTCTTCTCAACCAAGAGCACTGGGGCTCCCCATGGTGATGAACTTCGTCGAATGTAACCTTTCTCCAATAACTCCTTAATCTGTTTCTCAATCTCCTCCAGATCATTTGCGAGCATCCGGTATGGTCTCTTTGATATTGGTCCGGTGCCTGGCTATAACTCTATAAAAAAACTCAATGTCTCGATCTGGGGGCATGCCTGGTAGTTCCTCTGGAAATACATCTGGGTAATCCTTTACTACAGACACTTCTTCCTGAACAACTCTCGTGAGGGAATTTACGTGAGTACTCTTAGGAGTATGCCTGGATACATACTTAATCCTTTTTCCCTTCGGTGTGGTGAGTAGAATTGACCTACTGGCGCAATCAATGTTTCCTCCATACTTCGATAGCCAATCCATACCGAGTATCACATCCAATCCTTGTGATTCCAAAATTATCAAGTCTAAGGAAAAAACATGCCTACCTATGGTCAATGGCATCTGAAAACATCCATTGCTTTCCATATACTCTGCTCTGGGTGAGCTTACTAAGATAGGTGTCTTAAGAACTTTGGTGGGCAACATATACTTATCCATGAATCCCCTTGATATGTATGAATGCGATGCACCAATATCAAAAAGAACTATTGCAGTAAATGACTTAACCAAAAACTTACCGATAACTGCATCTGGCTGCTCCTCAACCCCCTCCACGTTAACGTGGTTCACTTGTCCCTTGTTGAAAGGGTTGGGCTTCTTTCCAAAGCTTCCATTGCCATTTCCATCGTTGAGTTCAGGGCACTCATTGGCATAGTGTCTAGTCTTCCCGCACTTGAAACAAGTAATGTGGCTTTGGTCCTTCTTGGCGGGTGTACTTGGGTTAGAGCGGTTCTGACTGCTTGCTCCACTCCCATTTCCATTCCTAGAGCCATTGTGGTTATGAGGAATTCCTCCATTGTGGTTATGGCCTCCATGGTTATGGGTAAATCCTCCCGGGTTCGGGGTGAAACGAGGCTTCTCCTGAGCTCCTGAATTGTACTTCCCTTGTCCATACTTCCTCTTGCGGCTCTCAAGCTACTGCTGCTTCCCTTCAATCACAAGAGCTTTATTTACTGAGGGAGTCCTGGATTAGGGGGTGTCCGAATAGCTGGACTATACCTTCAGCCGGACTCCTGGACTATGAAGATACAAGATTGAAGACTCCGTCCCGTGTCCGGAAGGGACTTTCCTTGGCGTGGAAGGCAAGCTTGGCGATACGGATATGAAGATCTCCTACCATTGTAACCGACTTTGTGTAACCCTAACCCTCTCCGGTGTCTATATAAACCGGGGGGTTTTAATCCGTGGGACAACGTACACAACAATCATACCATAGGCTAGCTTCTAGGGTTTAGCCTCCTCGATCTCGTGGTAGATCTACTCTTGTACTACCCATATCATCAATATTAATCAAGCAGGATGTAGGGTTTTACCTCCATCGAGAGGGCCCGAACCTGGGTAAAACTTCGTGTCCCTTGTCTCCTGTTACCATCCGGCCTAGACGCACAGTTCGGGACCCCCTACCCGAGATCCGCCAGTTTTGACACCGACATTGGTGCTTTCATTGAGAGTTCCTCTGTGTTGTCGCCGTCAGGCTCGATGGCTCCTACAATCATCGATAGCGATGCAGTCCAGGGTGAGACCTTCCTCCCCGGACAGATCTTCATCTTTGGCGGCTTCGCATTGTGGGCCAATTCGCTTGGCCGTCTGGAGCAGATCGAAAGCTGCGCCCGTGGCCGTCAGGTCAGATTTGGAAGTTTAAACTACACGGCTGACATCCGCGGGGACTTGATCTTTGACGGATTCGAGCCACTGCCGAGCGCGCCACACTGTCACGACGAGCATGATCTAGCTCTGCCACCGAACAGTGCCCTGGAGTCCGCACCCGCATCGGCTCCGACCCTTAATTCGGAGCCAACTGCGCCGATCGAGGATGGGCGGTTGGACGCGACCTCAGGGGCTGCGACCCCAACGGTGATTGAGCCAAGCACCAGCCCCGTACTCTGCGAGACTCGTGACTCCAAGGAGCCAGATTCCTCTCCGGACTCCGAACCCTCCGCGCCCCTGCCAATCAAATTCGATTGGGCACCGATCATGGAGTTCATCGCCGCGGACATCTTTCAGCACTCGCCTTTCGGCGATATCCTGAAGTCACTGAAGTCTCTCTCTTTATCAGGAGAGCCCTGGCCGGACTACGGTCAGCAAGGTTGGGGTACGGACGATGAAGAAATTCAAATCCTACCCACCACCCACTTTGTAGCCACTGTCGACGACTTAACCGACATGCTTGATTTTTACTCCGAAGATATCGACGGTATGGACGCCGATGAAGGAGATGATGAAGAACCAGCGCCTACTAGGCCCTGGAAAGCCACCTCATCATATGACATATACATGGTGGACACCCCAAAAGAGGGAGATGGCGATGGAACAGCGGAGGATGACCCCTCCAAGAAACAGCCTAAGCGCCGGCGTCAGCGGCGCCGCTCAAAATCCCTCCAAAACAAACAAGGTGATTCCAGCACGGGAGATAATAATACTCCGGAAAGCGCCGAAGAAAACCCCCTCTAGCAAGATTTAGCACAGGAGGATGGAGAAACCAGCCCTCATGAGAGAGCGACAGACAGAGAGGTCGAGGACGATAATTATATGCCTCCCTCCGAAGACGAGGCAAGCCTCGATGACAACGAATTCGTTGTGCCAGAGGATCCCGTTGAGCAAAAGCGTTTTCAACGCAGGCTTATGGCCATGACAAGAAGCCTCAAGAAAAAACAGCAACATCTTAGAGCTGATCAAGATTTGCTAGTCGACAGATGGACTGAAGTCCTTGTGGCCGAAGAGCATAAACTCGAACGCCCCTCCAAAAGCTACCAAAAGCGCAGGTTGCTACCCCGATTAGAGGAGGAAGCACTTGATGCGGCCGACCGGCCACCTCGTGGTCGCGACAGAGAGGCCTCTCGGCCCTCCACTCAAGCCGCACCCTGTACCAAGGCACGGGAATATGCGCCGGACTTACGAGACATATTGGAGGACAAGGCAAGGCAAACAAGATCGATCTACGGATCGCGTGGGCGCCCCACGGATCGAGACGGTAACCGTCATGCCGGCCACAAATTCGGCGGGGCCGAACACAGTAGACAAGGCTCATTGGAGCTACGTCACGATATAGCCCAGTACAGAGGCTCCGCACACCCACTCTGCTTTACAGACGGAATAATGGATCATCAAATCCCCGAGGGTTTCAAACCCGTAAACATCGAATCATATGATGGCACAACAGATCCTGCGGTATGGATCAAGGATTATCTCCTTCATATCCACATGGCCTGCGGCGATGATTTCACACCATCAAATACCTCCCACTCAAGCTTAAAGGACCAGCTCAGCATTGGCTTAACAGCTTGCCAACAGGATCAATCAGTTGTTGGGAGGACCTGGAAGCCGCATTCCTCGACAATTTCCAGGGCACTTATGTGCGACCCCCAGACGCCGATGACCTAAGTCACGTAATTCAGCAGCCAGAGGAATCGGCCAGGCAATTCTGGACACGGTTCCTAACAAAGAAAAATCAAATAGTCGACTGTCCGGACGCTGAGGCCCTAGCAGCCTTCAAACACAATATCCGTGACGAGTGGCTGGCCCGGCACCTTGGACAGGAAAAGCCGAAATCTGTGGCAGCACTCACGACACTCATGACCCGCTTTTGCACGGGAGAAGACAGCTGGCTTGCTCATAGCAATAATATGACCAAGAACCCTGGTAATTCGGACACCAGGGACAGTAGTGGCAGGTCGCGTCGCAACAAGCAGAAGTGCCGCATTAACGGCGACAATGCTGAGGATACGGCAGTCAATGCCGGATTCAGAGGCTCTAAATCCGGTCAGCGGAAAAAGCCATTCAAAAGGAATCCTAGGGGCCCATCCAGTTTGGACCGAATACTCAATCGCTCGTGCCAGATACATGGCACCCCCGAAAAGCCAGCCAATCTCACCAACAGGGATTGTTGGGTGTTCAAGCAGGTAGGCAAGTTAAACAACGAAAATGAAGACAAGGGGCTGCATAGCGATGACGACGAGGAGCCCCGGCCGCCGAACAACAGTGGACAGAAGGGTTTTCCCCCACAAGTGCGGACGGTGAACATGATATATGCAACCCACGTCCCCAAAAGGGAGCAGAAGCGCGCGTTAAGGGACGTATACGCGGTAGAGCCAGTTGCCCCAAAGTTCAACCCATGGTCCTCCTGCCCGATCACCTTTGATTGAAGGGACCATCCCACTAGCATCCGTCATGGCGGATTCGCCGCATTGGTTCCAGACCCAATTATTGACGGATTTCATCTAACTAGAGTCCTTATGGACGGCGACAGCAGCCTGAACCTGCTTTACCAGGATACAGTGCAGAAAATGGGCATAGATCCCTCGAGGATTAAGCCCACCAAAACGACCTTTAAAGGCGTAATACCAGGTGTAGAGGCCAACTGTACAGGCTCAGTCACACTTGAAGTGGTCTTCGGATCTCCGGATAATTTCCGAAGCGAGGAGTTAATCTTTGACATAGTCCCGTTTCGCAGTGGTTATCACGCACTGCTCGGGCGAACCGCATTCGCTAAGTTCAATGCGGTACTGCATTACGCATACCTTAAGCTCAAGATGCCAGGCCCTTGAGGAGTAATTACGGTCAATGGAAACACCGAACGCTCCCTCCGAACGGAGGAGCACACGGCGGCCCTTGCAGCAGAAGTACAAAGCAGCCTCTCCAGCCAGTTCTCCAGTCCGGCCATTAAATGACCGGACACCGTCAAGCGCGCCCAGAGTAACCTACAACAAGACCGCCTGGCACGATCCGAGCAGTCGTAGCAATGCGGCCTCAACCCCAACCCTCGCAAAAAGGTGACGCCAGTACTTCACATACATAACTACGCTCTAGAGATACCATGGGCACAGGGGAAGGGGCACCATCATGGCACGCCCAAAACACGGCTTAAACCGCTGCCGATTTTTTAATTTTCTCTTACTTTCAGGACTCCATCCTTCGGAAGGTCTGTTCGGCAGTTCAATTGCCGCACAAACGATGCAAGAACCAGGGAAGCAGACAAGCCACGCCGCATTACGGAACTCCCAGGTGGTCTCTATCACGAGCAGTATACCCGTTCCGCATACTATTCCGCAGCTTGCCCCTGGAACGGACATGTTAACTAGTCCAACCTTCCACTTATCGCATTACTTGTATCGTTCTGCCTTGATCGCACCCCTTTTTAATAAACAATGCATAGCTTTCGTCTATTTTTGCATTAACTTTTTTCTTTATATATGTTCCTTAATGACATGTTGCACCCGTACATGTTGGTACGGCCAAAATACGCCAGGGGCTTTAGTACCCCTCAATATGGTGTGAGAAGTCCGAACACTTTAACAAGTGCGGCACCGCGAACTTATATCATTATATGCATCGGCTCCGAATCATGTCTTGGGTCAATAGTTGGGTTTGCCCGGCTCCTATGTTTTGGTGCCTTACATTCCGCTATATCGGCTAAGGTAGCACTAGGAGAACCACTGCGATTGTGCCCCGGTTGAGCTGGGTCGAGCACCTCAGTGGAGAAAGGTAAAACTGACTGTCATGATGAAGCGAGAGCTGGTCGCTGTTCAAGAGGTTTTTTCGAGTCCCTAAAGACTTATGCCGCTTAGGGCGAGGAGCCGGCTCTGTCCGGCCAAGGCGTGGATAGCGCCCCGAACTCGGTCTTCCGAATACCAGGGGCTTCGCCGAAATTTAAAATTGTAGAATTCTATGGCTAAGTGAGAGTGTTCACGCATTATAGTCCGATTGCCTTGTTCGTTGGGCTGAGCGCCTCCCTCGAAGGACCCAAACATGGGGAAAAGAGCACTCAGGTTTATCCCCGAACACCCCAGCACTAGCGGCATGGGGGCAGAAGCCGACGACTCGCCATCTCTCAGAACTGATAAACAGCCGCACATAAGGTAATATTTTAAATTCCAACAGCATTGCCTAGCGCATATAAACAAGTTTTCAGCGCACAGGATAAAACGAGCAAGTTTCACTCAAAAATTACATCCCTAGAACATTCATCCACCACAAGGCAGGCACCCTTCAGAACATCCTTATAGTAATTCTCGGGCTTGCGATGCTCTTTCCCCGGCGGTGGCCCGTCCTTCACCAGCTTCTCAGCATCCAGCTTGCCCCAGTGCACCTTAGCACGGGCAAGGGCCCTACGGGCACCTTCAATGCAGACGGAGCGCTTGATGACTTCGAGCCTTGGACAGGCCTCCACCAACCGCCGCACCAGCCCGAAATAGCTCCCAGGCAGAGCCCCTCCAGGCCACAGCCAAACAATGAGGCCCTTAATGGCCTGTTCGGCCACCTTGTGGAGCTCGACCAGTTGCTTCAGTTGGTCGCTCAGGTGCACGGGGTGTCCGGCCTCAGCATACTGAGACCAGAACACCTTCTCTGTCGAGCTGCCCTCCTCGGCTCGATAGAATGCGGCGGCATCGGACACGTTCCGGGGAAGATCTGCGAATGCTCCTGGAGAGCTCCGGATTTGGGTAAGTAACAAGTAACTCACGTTTATGTGTTTGCTTTGCATAAAGAATGCCTTACCCTCCACTCTCTTCTTCACCTCATCCAACTCCTGGAGGGTCTTCTGGGATTCAGCCTTGGCATTCTTAATAGCCATCGCAAGCTCGGACGCTCGCGTCTTTGAGTCAAGCTCCAAACTCTCATGTTTTCCACGAGAGCCTGGAGCTCTTGCCGCACCTTGCCAACCTGGGCCTCATACTTCTCCCGCTCGATGCGCTTCGAGGCTGCCCTCTTCGCGGCCTCGACCAGCGCCTGCTTAAGGGTCGCCACTTCAGATGTGGCCCCTAAAATAACCACGATAATCCTGTCATTCTTTGCAATTGCACCTTTTTATATATATTTAAAAACAAGGTATTTCTTACCTTCATTGTCCTCGAGATGCTTCTTGGCACGCTCAAGCTCTTGCTCGGACCGCTCGAGGTCTTGCTTTAGCGTGTCCACTTCCGCAGTCAGTGCGGCGGACGCAAGCAGGGTAGCCTGCACATGCATATTGACTCATTTTTGTTAGACTCCTGCGAATTCTATTTGATCCTCTATTCGGCTTTTCTTCCCGAACGCCAAACAGAGCATCAGGGGCTACTGTCTATGCGGTACTATTATTTACACATTCTTTACTTATCTCAAAGCCTGTCAAAAGGCTAGTACAAGCTTCAGTCAGTCCGTTTTTGGCAGACTGAACCTTCTGGACCACCGCACTCATAATAGCGCGGTGCTCCTCGTCGATGGAGGCGCCTTGGAGCGCCTCCAACATATTGTCCGGCGCCTCCGGTCGGACGGGGGCGCTGGCACGATGGACTTGCTCCTCTTGGAAGGAGGTCCCCCGCCGGACTCTGGAACCTTTGAAGGTTCCGGAGCGGTGTCCGGCCTAGAGCCGGACTTGGAGCCCTGAGGGGTTTCATCCCCTTTACTCCTGGAGTCCGGGAGGTCGCCTTGCGGCGCCTCCAGGACCACCTCCTCCCGGCTTGGAACCTGTTGAGACAACACTTCGGTGTCGTCCGTAGGGCAGGGGGAGGAAGCCGTCGGAAGCGAGTTCACATCCGATGAGTCCAGTGAGCCGCTCGACGACGCGTCGAGCCGGTCTTTGGGTGGGCTGCATAAACATATTCGACGTAAGGGAAAGCTGTGCAATAAACGAATACTATGAATTACTCTGGTATCCGTATACTTACGATTTTGCCAGGGGCTTGGCCCTGGGCTGCCACTCCTCTCCACCGCCGTCGGTGTCGGTGGAGCAGTCCGGGGGAAGGGTTTTCCCCTTCTTGGACCCTCCGGCCTCCCCCAAGAGGGAGGCCTTACTTTTCTTCTCTCCCCCCACTGGAGGGGGAGAGGTCTCTGCTTCTTCCTCCTCGTCTTCACGGGAGGAATGCGCCTCGGAACCGTCGGATGATGGATCCGACACCTCCTGGTGCCGGGCACCCTTTCGAGTCCCTGTGGCCTTTTTTGCGGCCTTATTCTCCGGCACCACATAGGGTGCCGGAACCAGCAGCTTCGCCAAGCGAGCGTCCGCTGGGCCTTCGGGCAAAGGAGCCGGACAGTTGATCTGTCCGGACGTCACCTACCAATCCTGTCAAAGGTAAGGGAGCTTAGATCCCGCATGGAGTCAAACTATGAAAAACTGATACCCTGTAAAAGGAAAAAACAGCTTACCGCGAGAGCATGACGCTGCGCACTGAATCCGCGATCCTCGGTAGCGGATGCGGGAGCCTCGGCGCCTTTGAAAAGCACCTTCCAAGCATCTTCGTACGTCGTGTCGAAGAGCCTGCTTAGAGTTTGGTGCCGCACCAGGTCGAACTCCCACAGGTTGGAAGCCCGTTGTTGACATGGGAGGATCAGGTGGATGAGCATAACCTGGACTACGTTGACAAGTTTGAGCTTCTTGTCCACCAGGGTTTGGACGCATGTTTGGATTCCGGTCAGCTCTCCCTTCTTACCCCACGATAGGCCCGTCTCCTTCCAGGAGGTAAGCCGCGTAGGGGGTCCGGATCGAAACTCAGGAGGTAAATCACGCGTCTCGGTGATGTAAAACCACCCCGATTGCCACCCCTTCAGGGTCTCCACAAAGGAGCCCTCGAGCCATAGGACGTTGGCCATCTTGCCCACCATGGCGCCTCCGCACTCCGCCTGGTTGCCGCGCACCACCTTCGGCTTGACGTTGAAAGTCTTGAGCCATAAGACGAAATGGGGGCGGATGCGGAGGAAGGCCTCGCACACGACGATAAACGCCGAGATGTTGAGGACAAAGTTCGGGGACAGATCATGGAAATCCAGGCCGTAGTAGAACATGAGCCCCTGGACAAATGGGTGGAGAGGGAAGCCCAGTCCGCGAAGGAAATGGGGGAGGAACACCACCCTCTCATGGGGCCTAGGGGTGGGGATGAGCTGTCCCTTTTGGGGAGCCGGTACGCGATGTCGTTAGACAGGTATCCGGCCTTCCTCAGCTTTTTGATATTGTCCCTCCATGACGGAGGAGACCATCCACTTGCCTCCCGCTCTGGACATGGCTGGAGAAGGTTGAGGTGGGGAGTGCGGACTTGGGCGCTGGAGCTCGAGTGCACAAGAATGGATAGGCGAAGGAGGAAGAAGGCGTAGGTGAAAAGGTGGATCCTTATCCCCTTATATGGGTGGACGTAGCTACATGTCCCCACCAGCCTGGTAAAACTCGCTTATCTCCAAGCACCATAATCAATGGCGCGGTTGGGTTACCCACGCCCGTATTGATGAGAATCCCGTGATAAGGGGACACGATCTCTGCTTTAACAAGACGTGCCAAGGAAACCGCCTCGCATGACATGCTGAGGTGGGATAATGAAACGACTCGGATAAAAGCTTGGCCGTGGTGTGACACGCTACGGAATACGTCAGCAGATTAGATTGGTGTAAATATTATTCTCTCTATGGCAATATGTGGAAACTTATTTTGCAAAGCCGGACACTATCTTTGTGTTCAAAATCTTCTATGAAGTACTTGGAGGAGGAACCCGCCTTGCAATGCCGAAGACAATCTGCGCGCCGGACTCATCATTGAAGCTTGGTTCAGGGGCTACTGAGGGAGTCCTGGATTAGGGGGTGTTCGGATAGCCGGACTATACCTTCAGCCGGACTCCTGGACTATGAAGATACAAGATTGAAGACTCCGTCCCGTGTCCGGAAGGGACTTTCCTTGGCATGGAAGGCAAGCTTGGCAATACGGATATGAAGATCTCCTACCATTGTAACCGACTTTGTGTAACCCTAACCCTCTCCGGTGTCTATATAAACCGGGGGGTTTTAGTCCGTAGGACAACGTACACAACAATCATACCATAGGCTAGCTTCTAGGGTTTAGCCTCCTCGATCTCGTGGTAGATCTACTCTTGTACTACCCATATCATCAATATTAATCAAGCAGGATGTAGGGTTTTACCTCCATCGAGAGGGCCCAAACCTGGGTAAAACTTCGTGTCCCTTGTCTCCTGTTACCATCCGGCCTAGACGCACAGTTCGGGACCCCCTACCCGAGATCCGCCGGTTTTGACACCGACATCTACCAACTCCTGGTAGTTGTTGAATGTTTCCACCATCAACTGCATACTCATCTCATCATTCAGCCCTTCCATAAGCTTCTCCTGTTTCGCGGCATCGGTGGGCACATCATCTGAGGCATAATGAGCTAGCTTGCTAAACTCCTCCACGTACTGCCCTACAGTACGGTTGCCCTGGCATAAGTTGCGAAACTCATGCTTCTTCATTCTCATAGCTCCAGTTGAGACATGAGCAGTGCGGAATGCTTGCTGAAACTGCTCCCAAGTAACATTGGCTATAGGGAAAGTGGTTGTGTAATTCTCCCACCATGCGGCTGTGGGTCCATCCAATTGGTGTGCGGGAAAATGCACCTTCTCAGCATTTGTGCAACCGGCAGTGGTTAACTCCCTTCCAATCCTGCGTAGCCAGTCATCCGCAACTATGGGCTCAGTGCTACTGGAAAACACCAGCGCCTGTAACCTCAGAAAACGGGCTAAGTGTCAATTGGAGGTGGTGGCGGTGGGTTGTTGTTATTTTTGTTGTTGTTGTTGTTGTTGCCCTGATTCTAAACTAGCAACTGCATTAGTGTATTCTGCTGCTGGATCAACCGAGTGATTAGAATAGAAGGCAAATCCAGGGTCATGTCTCGGAGGCATTTGATGGGTTTAGAGGGGAGAGATTAGAATAGAATGAGGTCTAATGAGAAAGCACTACCCATATGCACATGAGACAAACACAATCAATATCACTCCAAAACAATATCAAGCATGGGCATACAATCGATCTAACTATCATTACAGTGCTCGGACTACTAATATATACATGGGGAAATACTACTAATAATATGGTGGTCTACTAGAAATTTTGATCGGTAGAAGACTCCATGATACCTGCTCCAGCTTCGTCTTCATAATCATCATCACTGGGGTCGGAGTCAGTGTCGTCGATGATGATGTAGTCCTTGGGGTGGTCATCATCTCCTCCTGGCGCGGGGTCTCCCATGAATACTCCTAGCTTCCTTGTCAGGTCGTCATTCATCTCCACTAGTACGGTGATTTCCTCCTTGTATCCATCGCGTGCAAACTTGAGTTCCTCTTCCAGCTCCATGTTCCTAGTCATCAACTTCTTTAGATCTATCATGCTTGCGCACATCTGGTTCTCCTAGCGACGAATGTGATGATTTAACTCCTGGATGAAGGCTGCAATGGACCTGTCCTTCCTAGTGCTGATCATCTCCCATTGCTCATCTCGGAGCCCAAATATCTGGTAGATAGTGTCCTTAATCTCCTTGTGATAAACTTCGCCGATGCGTCCCATGGCGATGTGGGCTGCCATGCTCTTTCCTAGACTCCAGGTTGGTGCATCAAAGGAAAACTCTACGGGCTCAGTTACTGGCGTGAATGTCCTTCCTGGAACTTGAACTCAAATCATCCAACGCTCCTCTTCTGGTAGTGTGGCGGTGTAGGTCCTGGTGAAGCTTGGTATTCCAATGTTCAGGTACCTAGTGACTTCCTTCAAGTGTCGTCCAAAAGGTGTGTCTTCATCCGGCTGTGTAAATTTATTCCTCGTGTCCGCCATCCTATAGAGTGGAAAATGGAGAGGAGTCAGAAATGATTAGAGAAGAGTGACATATGGCTCATCTTAGTGGCCATGTCCTACATTCAGCGTGTGCTCTCATACCATCTTGTAGCGACCCGACCCGAATGGATCAAGTCTCTGTGCATAACTGTCATCCCTGGATCGGTAATGCTGACACACACAATACTTGAAGGATTTATAACAGAGTAGCAATCACACACTTATTACATCGAATGTCTCAAAAGAAAAATTATTACAATAAATATGGCTTAAGGCCATCTAAGTAAGATAACAGCGAAAGGCTTGGAAGATAAAGTGAGTCCATCAATTCCAACGGCATAGCCGAGTGCACGGCAAACGACCTAGCGCACCTTACTCTTCGTTTGAAAAGTCTGCAACATGATATGTGCAGTCCGAAACGGGTCAACACATGGAATATGCTGGCAAGATAACACAGTAGAGCAATGAACAAGCAAATGCTATCACTATATGCATATATGGCTGGTGGAGGCTCTATGGTTATAATGTTTTTGCGAAAAGCCAATTTTCCCCTACAACAAAGGAATATAATTTATTTAACTACAAAGTTGGTTGAAAAGCATTGAGAATGGTAACCCCATCTCAATCCCAATTAAAAGTAATTAACATCCCAGCAAATTAATTTAGAGTGATGAGATCCACATGATAATCCAAGAACCAGATACTCAAGATGTCCATAACCGGGGACATGGCTAACCATGATTAGTTTGTACACTCTATAGAGGTTTGTGCAATTTTCCCCACAAGACTCGATCTCCTCCGTTGTATTTCTCGCACTACATGGTGTTTGAGAAACGGATGACCGAGACACAGTCTTTTCGAAGACGTCCCCTTAACCGATAGGTAGGCCGGTACACCTACAAACCCCTACATCTGCTAGCCCATCATGGAAAGGTTTCCCACAACTTACTCAACTATGCTAGAGCCCATAATAGCTTGTGGCTGCACACGGAAGTTTCCAGCATGAATAATCTTATGATCCCTTTGTCAATTGTCCTTTGTCCATGATTTTTATTCTATGATGAACATAAACCCTGCTAATCACCATGTTCAAATTTGACACGTTTTCGGGTTCATTTACAATATTTAGGGGATTATGTGCATTTTCTAGGTATTAATGCACATAATTCAAATTCAAACAATCGGTGCTTGAAAAAGTGCACGAGAACGGTCTGGAAAACCATGATCGCGCTATTTAGTAAATTCTTATGCCTTTTACAAGGAATGGGAAGATATTTCAATAAAATGGGTTTACTAGGTACTATACAAAAATGAAATACATGCTTGGAAAGCATGATTCCTGGCGTGGTGCCATAGTATGGCCTCACCTTGCCCTGGTAAAAATTTGAGAATGTTTGTCTTATGTCGTCATGCACGCCATTCATAAATCTAACCATTCATGGTTTCGAGGGGGAAATCAGCAAGATTGAAGGGGCCGGGAATCCAAATTTCCTTCCGTTGTTATTTAATTTTTTCTACAATAAGCATACCCCCTCAAATGCAACGTGTTCAAATTTGGCATTTTTCCGGACTCATTTACCATATTAGGGGATTATGTGCATTTTCTAGTCATTAATCCACATAATTCAAATTCGAACAATCGATGCATCAAAAGGTGCACAAGAATGGTCTGGAAAAACCATACTCGTGGTATTTAGTAAATACTCAAGCCTTTTACAAGGAATGGGCAGAGATTTCAAGAGAATGCGTGGCAATAGTCAACCACAAATGCGTCATTTACTGGGTTATTGATACGTCTCCAACGTATCTATAATTTTTGGTTGCTCCATGCTATTATATATTCTGTTTTGGATGTTTAATGGGCTTATTTATACACTTCTATATTATTTTCGGGAATGACGTATTAACCGGAGGCCCAACCCAAATTGCTGTTTTTTTGCCTATTTCAGTGTTTCGCAGAAAAAGAATATCAAACGGAGTCCAAACGGAATGAAACCTTCGGGAGCATGATTTTTGGAACAAACGTGATCCAGAGGACTTTGAGTGGACATCAAGCAACCAACGAGGAGGCCACGAGGCAGGGGGCGCGCCCTCCACCCTCGTGGGCCCCTCGTGGATCCACCGACCTACTTCTTCCTCCTATATATACCTACGTACCCTGAAAACATCGGGGAGCACCACGAAAACCTAATTCCACCGCCGCAACCTTCTGTACCCATGAGATCCCATCTTGGGGCCTTTTCCGGTGCTCCGCCGGAGGGGGCATTGTTCACGGAGGGCTTCTACATCAACACCATAGCCTCTCCGATGATGTGTGAGTAGTTTACCTCAGACCTTCGGGTCCATAGTTATTAGCTAGATGGCTTCTTCTCTCTCTTTGGAACTCAATACAAAGTTCTCCTCGATTCTCTTGGAGATCTATTCGATGTAATCTTCTTTTGCGGTGTGTTTGTCGAGATCCGATGAATTGTGGGTTTATGATCAAGATTATCTATGAACAATATTTGAATCTTCTCTGAATTCTTTTATGTATGATTGGTTATCTTTGCAAGTCTCTTCGAATTTTCAGTTTGGTTTGGCCTACTAGATTGATCTTTCTTGCAATGAGAGAAGTGCTTAGCTTTGGGTTCAATCTTGCGGTGCTCGATCCCAGTGACAGAAAGGGAAATGACACGTATTGTATTGTTGCCATCGAGGATAAAAAGATGGGGTTTATATCATATTGCATGAGTTTATCCCTCTACATCATGTCATCTTGCTTAAGGCGTTACTTCATTCTTATGAACTTAATACTCTAGATGCATGCTGGATAGCGGTCGATGTGTGGAGTAATAGTAGTAGATGCAGGCAGGAGTCGGTCTACTTGTCACGGACGTGATGCCTATATACATGACCATACCTAGATATTCTCATAACTATGCTCAATTCTATCAATTGCTCGACAATAATTTGTTCACCCACCGTATTACTTATGCTATCTTGAGAGAAGCCACTAGTGAAACCTATGGCCCCCGGATCTATTTTCCATCATACAAGTTTCCAATCTATTTTATTTTGCAATCTTTACTTTCAATTTATAGCATAAAAATACTAAAAATATTTATGTTATTATTATCATCTCTATCAGATCTCACTCTTGGAAGTGGCCGTGAAGGGATTAATAACCCCTTTATCGCGTTGGTTGCGAGGTTCTTATTTGTTTGTGTATGTACGAGGTGACTCACGCGTGGTCTCCTACTGGATTGATACATTGGTCCTCAAAAACTGAGGGAAATACTTACGCTGCATCACCCTTTCCTCTTCAAGGGAAAACCAACGCATGCTCAAGAGGTAGCAAGAAGGATTTCTGGCGCCGTTGCCGGGGAGATCTACGCCAAGTCAAGACATACCAAGTACCCATCACAACTCTTACCCTTTGCGTTACATTATTTGCCATTTGCCTCTCGATTTCCTCTCCCCCACTTCACCCTTGCCATTTTATTCGCCCTCTTTTCCTTTCGCCCTCTCTTTCCGTTTGCTTTTTCTTTGCTTGTTTGCTTGTGTGTTGGATTGCTTGCTTGTCACGATGGCTCAAGATAATACTAAATTGTGTGACTTTGCCAATACCAACAATAATGATTTTATTAGCACTTCGATTGCTCCCATTACCGATGCTGAATCTTGTGAAATTAATACTGCTTTGTTGAATCTTGTCATGAAAGATCCGTTTTCTGGCCTTCCTAGTGAAGATGCCACTACCCATCTAAACAACTTCGTTGATTTCTGTGATATGCAAAAGAATAAAGATGTGGATAATGATATTGTTAAACTTAAGTTATTTCCGTTTTCGCTTAGAGATCGTGTTAAAGCTTGGTTTTCGTATTTGCCTAAAAATAGTATTGATTCATGGAATAAGTGCAAAGATGATTTTATCTCTAAGTATTTTCCTCCCGCTAAGATCATCTCTCTTAGAAACGATATTATGAATTTTAAGCAACTTGATCATGAGCATGTTGCACAATATTGGAGAGAATGAAATTAATGATACGTAATTGCCCTACACATGGATTGAATTTATGGATGATTATACAATTTTTTATGCCGGATTGAATTTTGCTTCTAGAATTCTTTTAGATTCGGCCGAGGGAGGCACTTTTATGGAAATCACTTTAGGAGAAGCTACTAAACTCCTAGATAATATTATGGTTAATTATTCTCAATGGCACACTGAAAGATCTACTATTAAAAAGGTGCATGCAATTGAAGAGATTAATGTTTTGAGTGGAAAGATGGATGAACTTATGAAATTGTTTGCTAATAAGAGTGCTCCTACTGACCCTAATGATATACCTTTGTCTACTTTGATTGAGAATAATAATTAATCTATGGATGTGAATTTTGTTGGTAGGAACAATTTCGATAACAACGCATATAGAGGTAATTTTAATTCTAGGCCATTCCTAGTAATTCCTCTAATAATTATGGTAATTCCTACAACAATTCTTATGGAAATTATAATAAGATGCCCTCTGATTTTGAATCTAGTATTAAAGAATTTATTAGTTCGCAAAAGAGTTTCAGTGCTTTGATTGAATAAAAATTTCTTAAGATTGATGAGTTGGCTAGGAACATGGATATAATTTCTCTTGATGTTGATTCTTTGAAACTTAGATCTATTCCACCTAAGCATGATATCAATGAGTCTCTAAAAGCCATGAGAATTTCCATTGATGAGTGCAAAGAAAGAACCGCTAGGATGCGTGCAAAAAGGGCTTGCTTTGTGAAAGTGTGTTCTTCTAGTTTTCATGATAATAAGGATGAAGATCTAAAAGTGATTGATGTGTCCCCTATTAAATCCTTGTTTTGAAATATGAATCTTGATAATGATGGGACTGGATATGAGTTAACTTTACTTAGAAGGCGTCCCAAAAATTCGGAGTTTTTAGATCTTGATGCTAAAATTGTTAAAAGTGGGATTGAAGAGGTTAAAACCTTAGATAGCAACGAAGCCACTATATTGGATTTCAAGGAATTTAATTATGATAATTTCTCTTTGATAGATTGTATTTCCTTGTTGCAATCCATGCTAAATTCTCCTAATGCTTATAGTCAAAATAAAGCTTTTACTAAACATATCGTTGATGCTTTGATGCAATCTTATGAAGAAAAACTTGAGTTGGAAGTTTCTATCCCTAGAAAACTTTATGATGAGTGGGAACCTACAATTAAAATTAAAATTAAATATCATGAATGCTATGCTTTGTGTGATTTGGGTGCTAGTGTTTCCATGATCCCAAAAACTATGTGTGATTTGCTAGGTTTCCGTGAATTTGATGATTACTCTTTAAACTTGCACCTTGCGAATTCCACTATTACGAAACCTATTAGAAGAATTAATGATGTTCCTATTGTTGCAAATAGGAATTATGTGCCCATGGATTTCATTGTTCTTGATATAGATTGCAATCCTTCATGTCCTATTATTCTTGGTAGACCTTTCCTTAGAACGACTGGTGCAATTATTGATATGAAGGAAGGGAATATTAGATTCCAATTTCTGTTAAGGAAAGGCATGGAACACTTCCCTAGAAATTAAATTAAATTACTATATGAATCTATTATGAGAGCCACTTATGGATTGCCTACCAAAGATGGCAATACCTAGATCTATCCTCTCTTTTATGCCTAGCTAGGGGCGTTAAACGATAACTCTTGTTGGGAGGCAACCCAATTTTATTTTTATTCCTTGCTTTTTGTTCCTGTTTAGTAATAAATAATTTATCTAGCCTCTGTTTTGGTTGTGTTTTTTTTGTGTTTAATTAGTGTCTGTGCCAAGTAGAACCGTTGGGAAGACTTGGGGAAAGTCTTTGCGATCTTGCTGTAAAAAACAGAAACTTTAGCGCTCGCGAGAATTTCTGCCATTTTTATTGGAGAGTGCTATTTAGTTAATTATTTTTCAGATGATTAATAGATAAATTCCTCACGTACAGAAATTCATTTTAGAATTTTTTGGGTTCCAGAAGTTTGCCTTAGTTACATATTACTACAGACTGTTCTGTTTTTGACATTCTGTTTTTCATGTGTTGTTTGCTTATTTTGATGAATCTATGGCTAGTAATGGAGTTTATATACCATAGAGAAGTTGGAATACAGTAGGTTTAACACCAATATAAATAAAGAATGAGTTGATTACAGTACCTTGAAGTGGTGTTTTGTTTTTCTTTCGCTTACGGAGCTCACGAGATTTTCTATTAAGTTTTGTGTTGTGAAGTTTTCAAGTTTTGGGTAAGGATTTTATGGATTATGGAACAAGGAGTGGCAAGAGCCTGAGCTTGGGGATGCCCAAGGCACCCCAAGGTAAAATCCAAGGACACCAAAAAGCCTAAGCTTGGGGATGTCCCGGAAGGCATCCCCTCTTTTGTCTATGTTCATCGGTAACTTTACTTGGAGCTATATTTTTATTCACCACATGACATGTGTTTTGCTTGGAGAGTCTTGTATGATTGAGTCTTTGCTTTTCAGTGTACCACAATCATACTTGCTGTACACACCTTTTGAGAGAGACACACATAAATCGGAATTTATTAGAATACTCTCTATGCTTCACTGATATCTTTTGAGCTATATAGTTTTTGCTCTAGTGCTTCACTTATATCTTTTAGAGCACGGTGGTGGTTTCATTTTATAGAAATAATTGATCTCTCATGGTTCACTTATATTATTTTGAGAATCCTTTAGAACAACATGGAAATTTGCTTTTAGGCATAATAAAAAGCTTTGATATAAGTGCATTGAATACGAAGAGAAGTTTGACACTTGATGATTGTTTTGAGATATGGAGATAGTGATATCAAAGTTGTGCTAGTTGAGTAGTTGTGAATTTGAGAAATACTTGTGTTGAAGTTTGCAAGTCCCGTAGCATGCACGTATGGTAAACGTTGTGTAAAAATTTGAAACATGAGGTGTTATTTGATTGTCTTCCTTATGAGAGGCGGTCGGGGACGAGCGATGGTCTTTTCCTACCAATATACCCCCCTAGGAGCATGCGCGTAATACTTGGTTTTTGATGACTTGTAGATTTTTGCAATAAGTATGTGAATTCTTTATGACTAATGTTGAGTCCATGGATTATACGCACTCTCACCCTTCCATCATTGCTAGCCTCTTCGGCACCGTGCATTGCCCTTTCTCACCTTGAGAGTTGGTGCAAACTTCGCCGGTGCATCCAAACCCCGTGATACGATACGCTCTATCACACATAAACCTCCTTATATCTTCCTCAAAATAGCCACCATACCTACCTATTATGGCATTTCCATAGCCATTCCGAGATATATTGCCATGCAGCTTTCCACCGTTCCGTTTATTATGACACGCATCATCATTGTCATATTGCCTTGCATGATCATGTAGTTGACACCGTATTTGTGGCAAAGCCACCATTCATAATTCTTTCATACATGTCACTCATGAGTCATTGCACATCCCGGTACATTGCCGTAGGCATTCATATAGAGTCATATCTTGTTCTGGTATCGAGTTGTAATCATTGAGTTGTAAATAAATAGAAGTGTTATGATCATCATTAATAGAGCATTGTACCCCAAAAAAGAGAAAGGCCAAATAAAAAAAGTCCCAAAGAAAAGGGGCAATGCTACTATCCTTTTTCCACACTTGTGCTTCAAAGTAGCACCATGATCTTTATTATAGAGAGTCTCTTGTTTTGTCATTTTCATATACTAGTGGGAATTTTTCATTATAGAACTTGGCTTGTATATTCCAACAATGGGCCTCCTCAAGTGCCCTAGGTCTTCGTGAGCAAGCAAGTTGGATGCACACCCGCTTAGTTTCTTTTGTTGAGCTTTCATACATTTATAGCTCTAGTGCATCCGTTGCATGGCAATCCCTACTCCTTGCATTGACATCAATTGATGGGCATCTCCCTAGACCATTGATTAGCCGCATCAATGTGAGACTTTCTCCTTTTTGTCTTCTCCACACAACCCCCTTCATTACATTCTATTCCACCCATAGTGCTATATCCATGGCTCACGCTCATGTATTGCGTGAAAGTTGATTTTTTTAGATTACTAAAGTCTGAAACAATTGCTTGGCTTGTCATCGGGGTTGTGCATGATGAGAGCATTCTTGTGTGATGAAAATGGAGCAGGACCAAACTATATGATTTTGTAGGGATGAACTTTCTTTGGCCATGTTATTTTGAGAAGACATGATTGCTTAGTTAGTATGCTTGAATAATAATTATTTTTATGTCAATATTAAAATTTTATCTTGAATCTTTCAGATCTGAACATTCATGCCACAATAAAGAAAATTACATTGAGAAATATGTTAGGAAGCATTCCAAATCAAAAATTCTGTTTTTATCATTTACTACTCGAGGACGAGCAAGAATTAAGCTTGGGGATGTGGCATATCTATAATTTTTGATTGCTCCATGCTATTATATATTCTGTTCTGGATGTTTAATGGGCTTATTTATACACTTTTATATTACTTTTGGGACTAACCTATTAATCGGAGGCCCAACCCAAATTGTTTTTTTGCCTATTTAAGTGTTTCGCAGAAAAAAAATCAAACGGAGTCCAAACGAAATGAAACCTTCGGGAGCGTGATTTTTGGAACAAATGTGATCCAGAGGACTTGGAGTGGACGTCAAGCAACCAACAAGGAGGCCACGAGGCAAGGGGGGCGCGCCCTCCACCCTCGTGGGCCTCTCATGGCTCCACCGACCTACTTCTTCCTCCTATATATACCTATGTACCCTGAAAACATCGCGGAGCATCATGAAAACCTAATTCCACCGCCACAACATTCTGTACCCGTGAGATCCCATCTTGGGGCCTTTTCCGGTGCTCCGCCGGAGGGGGCATTGATCACGGAGGGCTTCTACATCAACACCATAGCCTCTCCGATGATGTGTGAGTAGTTTACCTCAGACCTTCGGGTCCATAGTTATTAGCTAGATGGCTTCTTATCTCTCTTAGGATCTCAACACAAAGTTCTCCTCGATTCTCTTGGAGATCTATTCGATGTAATATTCTTTTGTGGTGTGTTTGTCGAGATCTGATGAATTGTGGGTTTATGATAAAGATTATCTATGAATAATATTTGAATCTTGTCTGAATTCTTTTATGTATGATTGGTTATCTTTGCAAGTCTCTTCAAATTTTCAGTTTGGTTTGGCCTGCTAGATTGATATTTCTTGCAATGAGAGAAGTGCTTAGCTTTGGGTTCAATCTTGCGGTGCTCGATTCCAGTGACAGAAAGGGAAACGACATGTATTGTATTGTTGCCATCGATGATAAAAAGATGGGGTTTATATCATATTGCATGAGTTTATCCCTCTACATCATGTCATCTTTCTTAAGGCGTTACTCCATTCTTATGAACTTAATACTCTAGATGCATGCTGGATAGCGGTCGATGTGTGGACTAATAGTAGTAGATGCAGGCAGGAGTCGGTCTACTTGTCACGGATGTGATGCCTATATACATGATCATACCTAGATATTCTCATAGCTATGCTCAATTCTATCAATTGCTCGACAGTAATTTGTTCACCCACCGTATTACTTATGCTATCTTGAGAGAAGCCACTAGTGAAACCTATGGCCCCCGGATCTATTTTCCATCATACAAGTTTCCAATCTATTTTATTTCGCAATCTTTACTTTCAATTTATAGCATAAAAATACCAAAAATATTTATCTTATTATTATCATCTCTATCAGATCTCACTCTTGCATGTGGCCGTGAAGGGATTGACAACCCCTTTATCGCGTTGGTTGCGAGGTTCTTATTTGTTTGTGTATGTACGAGGTGACTTGCACGTGGTCTCCTACTGGATTGATACCTTGGTTCTCAAAAACTGAGGAAAATACTTACGCCACTTTGCTGCATCACCCTTTCCCCTTCAAGGGAAAACCAACGCATGCTCAAGAGATAGCAGTTATCAACTGTAGAAAAATGAAATACGTGCTTGAAAAACATGACGCCTGGCATGGTGCCATGGTATGGCCTCACCATGCTCTGGTTAAAAGCTGGGAAGATTTGATATATGTCGTCATGCAAGCCCTTCATAAATCGAACCATCACCGAGGAAGTTCCATGCTTTTGAGAGGGAAATCACCAAGGTTGAAGGGGAATCCAAATTTCCGTCCTAATTCATCATTCAATTTTTTCCAACGATCAACATACCGCCTCAAATGCAACATGTTCAAATTTGACATTTTTTCGGGCCCAGTTACCATATTTAGGGGATTATTTGCATTTTCTAGGCATTAATGCACCTAATTCAAATTCTAACAATCGGTGCATGGAAAGGTGCACAAGAACGGTCTGGAAAACCATGCTCGTGCTATTAAGTACATTCTCATGTCTTTTACAAGGAATGGGCAGATATTTCAAGGAATTGTGTGGCAATAGTCAACCATAAACGCATCGTTTACTGGTTTAACAACTATACCAAAATTGAAATACATGCTTGGAAAACATGACGCATGGCGTGGTGCCATGGTATGGCCTCACCGTGCCCTGGTAAAAACTTGAGAATGTTTTCCTTATGTCGTCATGCACGCGTTTTATAAATCGAACCATTACCGAGGAAGTTTCATGGTTTCGAGGGGGAAATCACCAAGGTTGAAGGGGGATCCAAGTTTCCATTGTCCATCAGTTCTTTCCTATGATGAACATACATCCTGCAAATCACATTTCTCAAATTTGGCACTTTTCTGGATTCATTTACCATATTTAGGGGTTTATGTGCATTTTCTAGTCATTAATGCACATAATTCAAGTTCAAACAATTGATGCATGAAAGGGTGCACAACAACGGCCTAGAAAACCATGCACCTACCATTTACTAAATTCTCATGCCTTTTACAAGTAATGGACAAATATTTCGATGAAATGTGTGGCAATAGTCAACCACGAACGTTTGTTTATTGGGTTTTCAACTATAGAAAAAATGAAATAAATGCTTGAAAAACATGATGCCTGGCATGGTGCCATGGTATGACCTCACCATGCCCTGGTAAAAGTTTGAGAAGGTTTGGCTTATGTCATCATGCACGCCCTTCATAAATCGAACCATCACCGAGGAAGTTCCATGCTTTCGAGAGGGAAATCACCAAGATTGAAGGGGAATCCAAATTTTCTTCGTTCTTTGCCCTGGAGTTTTTTTTCTACGACGAACATACACCCTGCAAATCACCGTGTTCAAATTTGGCATTTTTTCGGGCTCATTTACCATATTTAGGGGATTATGTGCATTTTTAGGCATATAAATCCAATCCAGCTACAACTGCACGAGTGTGATGTGAGGGACGTGGATTGTCGTTCGATCGCAGTGCGTCCTATGCTGCACACGCGTGATCCGCGTGGCTGGGGTTTTGGCCAATCATAACGCAACACACAATAGGCTCAACGCACACTGTTTCCGGAAGCGATGGAGATGAACCGTGTGCGATAATGAACGAGGAAAATTGTAAGGGAAGCCAAATTTCCTTTGTTGTTTGTCATTGCGCACTTAAATACCACCGCACTGTACGGCTGCTCGGCCCCTCCGTCCCAGAGCTCTCTCCAAGCGTCATTCATGGCACCGCGGTGCACAATAACTGGTAAGGAAGCGATAGCATCCCACCACACCACGTTCTCGCCACCCGCGACTGCACACATGGTAAGGAAGAGGACCCCGTGGAGAGGGCTGGTTGAACAGTAGCCGGTGGAGGCTGGATGAACAGGAGCCCGTGGATGAACAGTCGCAGGTGGAGGCTGGAGGAGGTCAACGATGGATGAACAGTACCCCGTGGACGCTGGAGGAGGTGGACAGTGGAGATGAACAATATCCCGTGGAGTCCCATTTTGCGGTACGCCACACCCCTCCCGATGAACAGGACCCCCGTTTCGACCGTAGTGCTCCAACACAAGTTTGTTTCCTCCATTTTGCGGTGCGCCACACCCCTCCTGATTAACAGGACCCCGTTTCGACCGTAGGAGTTCTGTTTCCTCCGTTTTGCGGTACGCCAGACCCCTCCCGATGAACAAGATCCCGATTCCATAGTGGCCGGTCGAACACAAGGCCGTTTCCTCCGTTCTGCGGTACGCTAGGCCTCGTTTCCATCGGTTGTTCCGTCCAAGCCGGTTGGCTCCTGATGAACAACACGCGTTCCATTGCCTCCCGATGAACACGACACATTCCGTTGCCTCCCCATGAACACGACTATGACGCAGTTTCTCCGTTCCGACCCAGCCACAGCCATGTACACGAGCCCTGGCCGTACGTATGCGCAAGTAGGCGTTCGAGACCCTGCCCGTATGTACGTACACGGTCGTATTTACTTTCTTGCACCCTGGCCGATGTACGTACGTGTACATGCTACGTGTGCGCCCCTACGACCACACATGTGCGCCTCTACTACCACACGTGCACGCCTCTACATTGACCAGTATGTACATACACGTTCGCGACCAGAATGATAATGCTACATACGCTTCGACCAGGTGGGTCCTGACTGTCAAGCACTTCCTTGCATGCGAAGATGTAGCTGGTGGGTCCCGACAGTCAGAGGGGAAATGTTTTTTTTTGCAAAATACAGTGGCCCGTCTGGTGGGTCCCTGCTGTCAGGTGGATGAATTATTATTTTGCGTGTAATAAGGAGGCACTTCCTTGCTGCGGCCGTGGACCCAGCTGTCAGCCTCTCCATGTACAGTACTCTTCCGATGGAAGTTGTTCCTTGACCACGTTGACCACGCCGCGCCGAGAGCACCACGGCGGTGGACGACGGCGAGGCCTAGGAAGGGGACGACGCGACAGTGGAAGCCCACGCGGAGAGGAGTACGAGGGTTCACTGGTTCGGATGCGGTATGAGGCTGCCGTCGTTGCAGAATAACAGGGGGTGTGGGTGAGTAGAGGCGGATGGCCTGGCCATCAGTGGGAGTAGTAGGAGCGGTGAGGCCTCCGCGGCATCATAGACGGCCATGGGAGGCAGTTGCATGTGGCATGACCAGCGCTGGTTTGGGCGGCTGGAGCAAGAAGACCAGAGGTTGAAGAAGCACTACGGTCGTTGGATGGACATCGTACGATCACTGGAGCTAGAATCGTTCATATTGACTAAGTTGACAAAGGCCTCCATCCCCGTCAACTTAGTAGGCCCACAAGTCAACCTCCCACGCAGGGGGGGGGGGGTATTCATTTCTTTTGTGTGTAATAAGGAGGCACTTCCTTGCGTGCGAAGATATAGCTGGTGGGTCCGAGCTGTCAACAGGGGGAATGTTTTTTCGTGAAATACAGAGGCCCTTCCGGTGGGTCCCAGATGTTAGGTGGAGGAATCATTATTTTGTGCGTAATAAGGAGGCATTTCCTTGTGTTCGGCCGTGGACCCAGCTGTCAGGCTCTCCACGTACAATCCACTTCCGATGGATGTCGTTCATTAAGCACGTTGACCACACTGCGCCGAGAGCACCAGGGCGGTGGACGACGGCGAGACCTACGAAGGGAACGACGCGGAGCCGGGGAAGACATGATAGTGGCTGCCCATGCGCTGGGGAGTACGAGGGTTGACTGGTTCGGCTGCCGTCGCCGGAAAATAACAGGAGGTATGGGTGAGTAGAGGGATAGACAGGCCAGGGATGCGAGTATGGTGGGGCCGTGAGGCCTGCCTGGCAGCACAGCCGACCACGGGAGGTGGGAGCAGGCGGTTCCGCCGGCGCTGGTTTGGGCGGCTGGAGCAGGAAGATCAAATACTGAAGAAGCACGATTGCCATTAGATTGACATCTAACGGTCTGACGCTGGTAGAGTCGATTGTTGACTAAGTTTTTTTAGAAACCTTGTGTACGCATGAACTTAGTAGGCCCACAAGTCAGCCTCCAAATCTGTGGTAGACAACATAGAGCCCATTTGCTATTTTTTTAATAATTTGCAGCCCATTTGCTAATTCCTAAGTAATTTATTACAGCCCATTTTCTGCCCAGGACCATGGTCAAAAAGTTCAACCTTATTTTGCATATTTCGGTGGAGTCCGAACTGTTGTAATCCCGAAATGATAAACATTTTTAAGAACTTATTGATTTGCCAAAAAAATCATTTGTTTTTGTAAGCAAATAAGACGTGGGACAATTGAGTTGGTTTAAGGGAAAACCAGTGGTAAAAAAATCAGCGCTGGGAGGGAAAACAACAACAAAAATAAGGATGTAAATATGAAAAGGGAACTTTATGTATTTTCAATATAACGATACATGTATATGAACTAGTAAAACTATAGGTAGAGATTAGAAAACGGATGTGGGACATGGCGTTTCAAGAGGAAAATAGAACTGGGTTGTGTGTTTGATTCAGTAAAGAACTGCCTGCGGATGTTGTAAGACAAAATATAACTAACGCTGGCGGGCCAGAGGCCAGTAGATACCTGCTGGATTTTTGTGCCCCGTTGTCATTATGGGCTGGGCTTGTTAAAAACAAAACCAAGCCTGGGCAGTCTACATCCCAGTTGAAACTTGCTCGACCTGAAAAAACAATATACCTGCTCAACAAACGAGAGAATTCTACAAGTACACACTGATAACTGGGATGCAGCAGGTATATTGTTTTTTCATCGTGATAATAAGTGCATGCACTTGTTTTGAAAAATTTGGAGAACTGGGAATTCAAACGGCGGGTGCTTATGCTACCCGTCAAATAAAAATCAGGTGCCTGAAAATTCGTTTCGAAACAAATGATTCAGCTTTATATCCACATCGACCCTCGGCATGATGGTTGGAAGCTAATGCCAAGTTCATACCGAAAGATCATTAACAACAATACCAACTTGCGGACGACAAGGTAGTACAAGTACCAATACCAAACTAACTTATAATCTTTTTACTCCTGGCCCTAGTGTTCGTCTGGTAGAAAATCTTGCAGAGGACCAGCTCCCGCTCCTTCTCTTGCTCCAGGTCCCGAGGTGGTACTGGTGCATCACCCAGTTGGTCCTCTGCTGGTCGAAGTTCTTGTTGGTGTGCAGCACCAGAACCTTTTTGCTGTCCGTCTGCCGGCCGTTGACCACCACCGGCAAGGTATTACCGGTCTTGTGCCACATCACGTGCATGCCGCACTCAGACTATATCTTGCGACGCGTCCTTGTGCCCCTTTTGATTGCCCTGGAATTGCACTCGAAGAAATGCTTGCTTTGGCCACTCAGTGTGATACCTGCAGTATTATCGAATACAGGTTTTAGTGTACGTGGTTGGCATTTTCATAACATCTTTGGCATGTTGCAGTCACTTGTTTCACTTTTTATTAACTGTCAAATTATAATTGCTTCACTAGGTCTGTGTCTAAAAAGAAAATAGAGCTATAAAGAAAGGAATATGTTTGTGCAAGTAGACGGCCGATCGGTGTCTTACCTGGAAGTTTCTCAGGATGGGTGTAGCATATGCCATGCTCGCTATCGACGGTTGGTATGAACAAATCAATGAAAGGGTGAGATCTCGCGCTGTCAGCAGTCACTTTGGCCTCAAGGTGGTGGATCAGCTCTTGATCCGTGGGATCGAACTTGACACCAGCCGGCAGCACCGGCCAATCCTTCTTGGACTTGCATCGGTTAATTCCAGTTATATGGTACTCAATGTATGATCAATCAAATGTTTTAAGTGAATAATGAAAGATTTCGACAGATAAGTGGTACTCCATATCTGAAGTCCACAATAGCCGAAGGCGCCGCCGGGATTCTTGTGTCACCTCACACGTAGTGTGTTGTCATGTCAATTCAATGTGTGGACATGATGAATAATTTGACCAGCGTATACTAGTACTACTACTGTACTACTTACTAGTCGTATTTAGTGTCACATTTTAACCATAGGTTTAACTAACAAAATGTCAATGCATGTCACCGAAAATTATTTCATTGGAAACTATGTTCAAATATGAATAAAACGATATAATTTTTTGTGACATGCATTAACATTTAGTTAGTGAAATTTATGGTCAAAATTTGACACAAATTACGAAGGGGACTAGTAAACCAGGAGGGAGGTAGTAGTACGAGTAGCGCAATATACGGTATATAGGACTAGTACAAAGAAATGGGGTAAGAAGTTACAAGGCTGTGCGACAGACTTTGTAGGCTACATGAGTAATACAAAATATAATTCCCATTGAACAACACTTTCACCAACAAGTACACAATTGAAGCCTAATTGATATATATATATATATATATATATATATATATATATATATATATATATATAATTATGAAATGATCGTAAGTTTACCTCGGATGAAGAATAACTTATTCTGCACCCTGGGTGATGAATAGTAACACTATAGGGTCGCGCTATTCGTCACCCTGGGTGAGGAATATTTATTCTTCACCCCCTCTATTTTACCATCAATGCACCGTAATTTTACGTTCCGT